>NC_056732.1:1735542296-1735814796 GCF_019279795.1 Protopterus annectens
ATGGACCTAGAAAATCATTTCCACCACCACTTGCAAATGCTTTCAAACTTTCTTCATCGCTAAACTCCTTTCACTCCCACCTATATCTTATGACACATACTCTAGCATTTATGATGAGCATAAATTCAATGTAGGATTGGATTAGCTGTATACAAAAGGCCATCTCTCTCTCTCTATATATATAAATATATATATATATATATATATATATATATATATATATATATATATTCTCCTTCTTCATTTTTATTATACATATTGTATTGCTGGAACTATTGCCTTGTTGTGCAATTTGTAAAGAGCTCAACTTACCTCAAACATTTTAAAGTGAACTCTTTTTTTCTAATGAGAGTTATAAATATTGCCATATTTTTCTTTTTTAATTTCCCCGAGTCTGTATACTTGGGCTGAGTCTGACAATTGTCCATTGGGATCAATCTTTACCAAGATTAAAGATGCAAATACATAACTTTATAAATATCTAAACACAGCAACTTACTATGCAATATTAAGTGAGCAAAATGGTTATATCTGTACACACTCAACAACTACAATATTATTTCACAGAGTCTGTGCTGAGTGTGCTACATATCTGGCCTGTTCAACAATCAGGCTAACACAAATAAACTAGATAACATTTAACTAGATAAAACTATATTACACTACCAACATAAAATTGTAAAATAGGTGGAGATTGGAGTGGCTAACATTATTTAGATTTATGCAGAACTTGAAGTACATTAACATTTGAAGCTGTAGCATGAGAAAGGAAAAAAAACTCGAGTTATTATGCAGGGAAAAAGAGTGTGGTATCAAAGCACTTTAGAAATGTTGACAGAACTCTTGTCTATAATGAGCAGAGGATTTGTGTATTTTGAAGCACTGAATCAGTGAACTGTAGCTGTAACTTGAGCTAGTTAGGTACATTTGATTAGGCTCATACATTCGCAAGCAAGGTATGTGAAAGTAAGACACAGTTAATAGAAGTAGGTAGAGCTATTTCTAAAATATGTTTACAAGGCTGGTGTGGTGCGACAGCAATACCCAAAATGTAGGCTTCTTGTTTGCAAATGACTAGAAAAACCCACAAAAAAGTGTTTTCGATTTATATCTCAAAGTGGGAACATGGGAAGTGGGCCAATAGTAACTGAAAAGAAATAGAAGGCAGTGGTTCATGAATCTGGGTGTCGTTCTCAAAGTGCCACAGTAGTCAGGAAATCTTTCTATGTGGCATACCTCATCACAAAGGGGTTCTCCTCCAGAAAAAGAGAGGTCATCTTTCCTCTCTACTCATCCCTTATTAGACCCATCATAAAGTACAATGCCCCGTTTGGCATGTACCTCGCAAGACATATGCAACAAAAATAGCTCACTAAGAGGATTACCAGTCTCAAACAGATGCCATATGCTGACTGTTTCAAAAAACTCCAGCTCTACTCTGTCGCATATCACCTCCTCCGAGGCAACCTCTGCCTAACGTACAAAGCCATTACTAACCCAAACCTGATGGACATGCAACACTTAAAGAAATCCCAATCTCTCCAAGCCACATGTTCCAGGGACCTAAAACTTGTCACCACAATAAACAGAACATGCTGGAGGGACAGATTCCTGTCCCAGAGACTTCCCCTGCTCTGGAATAGGATGCCCATTCATGTCAAGCAAAGCTCCTCATTAGCCTCTTTAAGAGAAATCTTGACAATTATAGGTTCATAGGTTCATAGGTAGGTACTAGGCTATCTGCCCGAGGGCATTTATAAGCCTAGCCAGAGTGTGTCAGCTTTTGATGCCCCATTGATTAATTAACTGAGCCTCTTCAAGAATAGCCAATGAAGTGATCCCAGGGGTGTATTTTCTGTTACCCATCCACTCGTCAAGGTTTCTCTTGAAGAGTGTTAGTGAGAGGCTCTGCCTAATGTAGTTAGAAATTTTATTCCAAAGCATGGGGAGTCTCTGTGACAGGAATGTATCCCTCCAGCATGTTCTATTTATTTGTTGTGGTGAGGTTTAGCTCACTAGAGCGAGTGGCTTGCAGTGACTTGGATTTCTTTAGGTGGAACATGTCCATCAATTCTGAGTTGGACATGGCTTTGTAAGTCAGGCAGAGATCATCTCTGAGTAAGCGATATGCCACTGAGTACAGCAGGAGTTTTTTCAGTCGGGCTGCATAGGACATATGTTTGAGGCCAGTAATCCTCTTGGTACTTTTGTGGTCTTTCCAGCTGTTGGAAGTATCTTGTGAGGTACATCCCAAATGGGGCATTGTACTCTATGATGGGTCTGATGAGTGATGAGTAGAGGGGCACTATAACCTCTTTATTTCTAGATGCAAACCCTTTAGTAATTAGACGGGCTACATAGAAGGATTTCCTAACTACTTTGGCAATATGATTGACAAAGGAGAGATTACTATCTACCTGGGTCCCCAGATCTCTTATTACCTCTTCTATATTAAGGGGGCTGCCACCTATGTGGTAATTCATGGGTGTTTTGCTTTTCCCAAATGAGATGACTATGCATTTTTTGGCATTTAGCTTGAGACCATGACTTTTACACCAGGTGTCCATCTCAGTAAGGCCCTTTTGGAGAATGTCTGTGTCAGCCGGAGAGTCAATTATGGCTCCCAGTTTGCAGTCATCAGTGAACTTGGTTAGCTTTAGTCCTCCTGTGTCTGCCTGTACTTCTGAGAAGTATATGCCAAACAGTAGGGGTCCCAGGAACGAGCCTTGTGGGACACCACTTGTGACTGGTTTAGAGTCGGACCTGGAGCCTGCTATTCTTACCATGTGAGTTCTGTCTGTAAGCCAGTTGGCAACCCATCTCGTGACGTAGGGGTTTATGTTCAGGCTGGTGAGTTTTTCTATAATTCCTGAGTGGGAAATGGTGTCAAAAGCCTTGGCGAGGTCAAGGTAGGCTGTGTGAACTACCTTCCCCTCATCTATGGCCTTGGAGACTGTCTCGAAGAAGTCATCCAGGTTTAGAAGGCATGATCTGCCCTTAACAAAACCGAACTGGGTTGGGTCAAGTATTTGGAGGTTCCCAATGTCTTTGTTAATGAGTTCCATGATGATGCGCTCCATAGCCTTGCAGACCAGGCTAGTCAGGCTTATGGGGTGATAGTTACCCAGGGTCATTTGTGGCCCTCCTTTGTGGAGCAGAATAACCATTGCTGTGCGCCATTCTATGGGCATGCAGCCTGTGGAGAGGCTGAGGTTGAACAGTGTGTTTATGTGGGGGATTAGTTTGTTCTGTAGTTTGTGCAAGATACAGCCTGGGACACCATCTGGCCCCATTGATGCTGTGCTTCTGGTTTTTGAAAGGGCTGTTTTCACCTGTGCCTCTGTAATTTCTGGGACACTACACTTTTCTGGTATTGTTGTGGGCCTTTTTGGGGGTGAGAGGGGGGTGAAGTTTGCACTGAATCTATATGCCAGGAAGTTGGCAATATCAGTGGGTTTAGTATATTTTGTGCTATTTTCCACTAGCTCAGAGCATATCTGCGATTTGCCACTTAAGATTCTTGACATAGCTAAAGAAGGCTTTGTGGTTATATTTTGAATCCTTGGCTAATTTTCTTTCAAAGTTAGCCTTGGAGGATTTTATGATGGACCTTAGTTTCTTACTGATACTGATCAGGGATGTCTTTCCTTCTTGGGACTTGCTTTTTTCTTAACTAGTTTCCTCCTTCTTTTGTATAGCCTGTTTATGGCAGGGGTCCACCAGACTGGTTTCCTTCTCTTAGGGTAGTGAGTCTTGGTTGTGCTAGGGATGGCACAATCCATGCATCCTTGTAGGTGCTCATAGAGTGCATTTGTAAAGGTTCCTGCATCTTGGACACTGTTATCCTTTAATGTGGGGGCTGTGAAACTTACCACCTCTGTCTTAAGTAAGGTGAAGTTTGCTATAGAAAAGTTTTTCACTGTGGTTTCTTTGGTTGGAGGGGGTGGTGTGGTGTGGACATCCAGAGTGATTAGTTTATGGTCTGATCTAACTAGTGACATGTTGACCTCTGGTGTGGAACACCTGTCACCCATGTTGGTGATGACCAGGTCCAATATGTTTTCACCTCTGGTAGGGGAGTTTACCAGCTGATCCAGGGCATTTGAGTTGATAAATTCTAGGAAGCGCTGGACCTGGGAGTTTGTACTTGAGTAGTTTTCCCAGTTAACGGTAGGGTAATTGAAATCGCCCAATATCAGGGTGTTCGGTAGGACCTTCATGTTTTCCAGTGTCTCCAGAAAGGTGGAGTGGTGGTCCTGGGTCATGGAGTGTGATCTGTAGCAGGCCACAATTTGCATTGCAGATTTGCCTGATGTTAGTTGCACATGGATGATCTCGGGGGTATCATGCTGCGTCACTAACCTGGAGGTGTAGGTATCCTTGATGAATATGGATACACCCCCTCCTTTTGTGTTTTGGTCCATGTTCTGTGGCTGAAATGTGTGGTATGAGTTGTAGCCTGGTAGTGCTGGGGTGCTCTGTGGAGTCTTGAACCAGGTTTCAGTTACTGCACAGATGTCGACGTTCTCCATACTGAGGAGTGCTTCGAGTGCATATATTTTGAGATTTAAACTCCTGGCGTTGAGTAGCATAACCCTCATTTTTTTATTTATGCTGTTTATGGAGGTGGGTTTGACTTTTGAGCCTTGCCTAAAGAAGGCACTATGGGGGCAGCAAGAGCCTTGGGCAGTATTCGAAAGCCTAGGGGTAACAGGTGCAAGCCATCTCTTGCAAAGCAATGAGACCTGTCAAGCATGTCTTCCCAGGCTGATAGACACTGGATCCCCTTTGAATGACACCAGAAGCTTAGCCAATTGTTGAAATTGATCATTTTTTCTTTATACTGCAGTATCATTCTTGGTGAGGGCAGGATGCTACTCAGGGTCAGGGTCATACCCACCTGGGCTACATGATCAGAGAGCTCTTCCATGTCTCTTTTCATGTAGTCCAGGGAGGTACGTCTCAGGTCATTCACACCAACATGAACAATGACAGAGTCATATTTGTACTTGCTCTGGAGTGACCTGAGTGCTTGTGTTATGTGGCGGATTCTGGCTCCCGACAGGCTGCTAACAGTAACCTTCTCCTTGTCCAGCCTAGTGAGTGGGACGTCAGTGTGCCTGACTATAGAGTCACCTAATACTAGTGTGTTAGGTATGATATTTCTCCTTAAGGGCTGTGATTGTGTGGCACACTGATTTTGTGTTTTATGTGTTGTCTGGTTTGTGACAGGAGGTGCAAGTTTTTTGGGTGTCTATTTTGGAGGTCTGTGATGCTTTTGCAGGTTTTTATTTAGAGCCTCCGAGTATGATTCTGTGTATTTATGTGTATTTTTTTCCAGTGCTGGTTTAGTATGTCTATGTGAGGCTGGGTGTGGTGCAAGTGTTAACCTTCTCCTCATGACTGCCTGTTCCAGTCTTGAGTGGAGAGAGCTTAGCCTCCAGTTTAGCTATATAATTGCATCTCTCGTATATGTTAATGTTTTGTGGTAAGAGGAGAGGGTTATATGTGTACATGAGGCAGTTGTAACATTGCCTCAGGATACCCAGGTTCACCAGCTGGACTGGAGAGTATATCTGAAAATGCCCTTTGGTCATGCCTGAATAGTAGGGTGAGCTGCTTAGTCACTTGGTTGGTGAGGGATGAATAATGAGCCTTGCCCTGCTGCGCAATCAAGTGTCAAGGTATATTAGTGCTTGCTATTAGGTCTGAGCAAGTGCTGGACTGTAGGATGCTTTTTAAGTGCTTAGGTTGGGAGTTGGACTATTTTCAAGGGAAAAACTGAAGAGGAGACTTGGTGGAGCTGGGATAAATTTAGCCCTAGCTAACCGACACTGCCTGGACGTGCAAAACTGTGCAAACACGGTTTTTACAGCAGGGAAATGAAAGAGATAGAAATTAGCCCAAAATGGCCTATAAACTACTAACTTCTGGGCTGGAATCACTTTTCCGGGGACAGATGGCTGCTCAAAGCTCCCTCTCTCACAGGTGAACAGAGAAACCTCCCTCTATCCAAGTAAAGTATGGGCAACTCAGAAAATTGTAACACAGCCCTGAATTCAGCACTAGCCTGAAAACTGGACTGTACTAGCTTAGAAAGGTGGGAAACAAGGAAAAAATTAAGATAAGGCAAAAACAGTACAAAATACACTTAAAACAGCTTTAGATGACTACAAGCAATCAGAAAAGGCTTTTAAACAAATTACCCAATTAACCAGTAAAACAAATCTCAAAACTGAGCCCTGTTCCTGTAGTCTTCAATCAAACAAGTTCTAACTGCACACTCCTGCCACTGGGGTGCATGGGAACCTTCTCCAAAAAAGAAAGTCTGGATTAGATGAATTAGATGGGTAATATGAAATTCACCCTGGGAATCGCTGCTGTGGCTCTGCTCAACAGGGGCACAGGAAAATAATTTTCTTGTGTGGCAAAAGCCAGGGAACTCATTTGGCTAGGCTTGTATAGGCCCTAGGGTCGATAGCCTAGTACTTACCTATGAACCTATGAACCTATGTGCTCAAAATGTGGATTTGGTTCATAACAATACGTGGCTGTTCAATCTGACTTTCGTTTTCTAAATGCTGCCTTATTAAGTATGATTAGTATGAGGAAAATAACATCTGGTAATATCGGGCCTACTTTAAATGACGAATGTATGGTGGTGGGAGAGACTAATTTTTGAATAACTTTTTACCAAGTGGCTGGCTGCAGAATCTTATGGTGAATTTGGAAGTATTTTCATAAATCATGCTGTTGCAGATGATATCTGGACATGAAATAGGCACATGAGATTAGCATAGATTTACCATATATGTTCTGGAATAGATCTGAAAGGGATAGAATATCTTTCTCTTTCCAGCACTCCCAGTTCACTCACTACTTCCGAAAAGTCTAATATCTGGTCATTCCAAAAGGAGTATTAGGACCTTTCTAACACTTTAGTCCTAGTTTTTTCTTAACATGAATATGGCTTTGTGCATAGAATCTAAAGTGAACCTAATTTTAAAGTTCCCAGGAAGATGGAGTGCACCACAGAATGGCGATGTGTAAAGTGCTGCTCGAATTTAGACATCCACTCTTGTCCAGACAGGAAGAAGGACACATCTTGTTATCTTGTTTGGTGGATGTAGCTTAAGTCAAATAAACCCTTTATGCACTCTTGACATGAGCGGTTCACCACTTAGAAGAACATTTTTCATCTTCCCCATTCTATAAAAGTTAGGTTGCTAACTTCTTGGGTTTTAATTACCAAGTTTTAATTTGGAGGGGTAAAATATGTCTGAAGATATAAAAGATTTTAGGATTAAAAAAAAAAACATTTTTGGAACATTTAACTTACCCAGCATGAAGAAAGATATAGTGAATGCCAGCAATATGTAGTCCCATAGTCCATTTTTATTACTTTCCAATAAGGTACGGGTGGAGGTGTGCAGCTTATTACCTAGTTATCTGGTACAGGGGTGGGTGTAGACAGGACTAGGAGTAAGCCCCAGTTGCAGCTAAAAATTATAGAAAGCATTTGGTGGATGGTAAAGTCATGTAAGGTGTATGCAGTAAAGAGGACGCAATCATGAACAAACACTAAAATTTTACTCTAATGTGATGTGAACAACCAGTAACAGAGGTAAGAGTTCTAATGTTTTGGGCTGGAAGAAAAGACTGAAGGAAAAACAGAGTTGGAGACAGTGGGCATTGCGTATGTTTTCCTATAATTGGAAAGGAGGGATATGCTTGAATTTGTGTATCTACAACAGCCTGAAAGTTAGGTAATGCTCGGAATTTATGCAAAGTCTGTACAGCATGGATGAGTTTCTCTGAAAAGCTAAATACTCAGAGTATTTCCCATAGGTAATCCAATCGTGAAACTGAATGCAGGTTTGAAGCTGATCAGCACTATGATTGCAGGCTAAGATAAGAATCTCACTTAGTAGGTAGTATATGAGTGTTAAAGATTTACAATTAGAATCTACTGCCCTATGTCCTCAACATTTATTTATATTTATTTATTTATTTATTTATTTAACATTTGTTTACCGAGGAAGTCTGACTGGGCTAGTTGCCCATTTTCAGAGGAGGTCTGAGGAAAAAAGAACCACATAAAATGTACACAGTATAGTGGCACAAAATAATACAGATCAGAAAACGTTTTACAGCATATAAAAAATTATACAGATAAATTTTGCAGAGTATAAAAATTATACAGAACATGAAGAGGGCATGCTATACAAAGAAATACTATTATCAGTGTTTGTCTAGTTGCATACAACCGCATGCAATAACATTTTATTGTGAGCTATATAAACATCAGAGTAGTAGGTGTGAGAAGAGTTTAAGGGTGGGTAGAAGAAGTTCTCCCTGGTGAGGAGCAAGAGCATAACCAGTTGTTGTTTAGATGGGTCTTTAGGAGGTTTTTGAATTGTGCTGCATCTGTTGTATTTAGACAGACATACTATTATTATGCCTGTCTTTGAAGCATTGCTTAATATCTGTCCCTTCCAACCAACCCACACTAGTTGCCATCTAGTAGTCTTGGCATTATCTAGACTACTCAAGATGCCATTATAGAAGAGTGTATAATTCCAGCTCAAATTTGTGTAGTCTGTTGGTTATGGCAGAGTGACATTTCCATCAGTTTTGTGATCACTGCTCCTACTGTTTGCATCAATGATCCTGGGCAGTCCTGCTTTATCAAAGTCTTGTTAAACAATTCTTTCAGTAAAAGCATAACTACTTCTAAAATTTGTATCCAAAATTCATTGTGTAGAATGTTCATATCAGCTGCTTCCTTAGAGCTTGCTTTTTAAATTGCTTCCAGTATCTCTCTTGTTAGACTTTGCTTTAACAGGGACCTGGCTTGTTCCACTATTATTGTTGCAAAGCTGACATACTGAAAAAAGTAATTTATTTGTCTATTATACCCCCCCCCCTCCCAATACCTCTTGTCATGATTACTGCTTCTCATAATATTCTTTAAACAGTCTTAGTACTTGGTCTGGGTCTCAGACATACCTCCCAGTTGTCCAGATTTTTGCCTCAAAGTTTCTCATAAAATTAGTGTTTTTTTAATTTTTGTGGCAAATCAGTGAAGATTGAATTCACTAAATAATGACAGGCATTTGGATTTCAGATATCATGTCCTTCAGAAAATGTTTTATAATACAAGATGTTTTATTCAAGCAACTTTCTAAGTTTACACAAGCAATATTTAAAATGTGTCCCTATTTTTGGGGCTTTGTCCCCCATTATTTTCAGCTTTGTTCAGATTTTTTGTGGTAAGAAGTTGAGAGCTATGGCCCAGACCAACACCATGCCATCTTAAGGTCTGAGGCCCTTACAATTCTTTATGCTGTTTCTTGCCACATCTGAACATCTTAGATCTTCTGATATTTGGGTATCATTCACATATTCACTAAGGCTCTCAATATTTTTGTCTAACATTCTTCTATATCTCATTTTGTTTCTAGTAATAGGTTCATAGGTTCATACTAGGCTATCTGCCCTGGGGCATTTATAAACCTAGCCCGATTGTGTTTGGCTTACGCCACCCCTTGATTTGAGTATATTGTGCCCTTTTTAAAGTTTAGTTTACTGTGCCTCTGTCTAATAGTGACACGGAAGTAATCCCCAGGACAAACCTACGATCCCCCATCCACTCATCAAGATTCTTCTTGAAGAGAGTCAGTGAGGTGCTCTGCCTAACATGAATTGGAATTCTATTCCAGAGCGAAGGGAGCCTCTGGGTTATGAATCTGTCCCTCCAGCATGTTCTATTTATTTCTGTGCTGAGGTTCAAGTTCCTCGAGCGCGTGGCTCTAAGGGATTTAGATTTACTGAGGTGGAGCATGTCCATTAATTCTGGGTTGGACATAGCTTTATATGTCAGGCATAGATCACCTCGATGTAGGCGGTATGCAACTGAGTAGAGCTGGAGTTTTTTTAACCGAGCAGCATATGGCATCTGTTTGAGTCCCTTGATTTTCCTGGTGAGGTACTTTTGGGGTCTTTCTAATTGCTGCATTTGTCGGGTAAGGTACATCCCAAAGGGGGCATTGTATTCTATGATGGGCCTGATGAGGGATGAATAAAGGGGCACGATTACCTCTCTTGATCTAGATGTGAATCTTTTCATGATGAGGTGGACTATGTAGAAGGTCTTTCTAACCACTTTGGCAATGTGGTTGTCAAAGGAGAGATTGCTATCAACTTGGGTCCCCAGATCCCTAATTACTTTCTCTGTGCTTAATGGGTTACCACCTATGTGGTAATTTGTGGGCACATTGTTTTTGCCAAAGGGTATGACTATACACTTTTTGGCATTTAGCTTTAGACCATGGCTCTGGTACCAGTTATCCGTCTCTGCGAGACCTTTTTGAAGGATGTTTGTGTCAGCTGGAGAGTCGATTATGGCACCCAGTTTGCAGTCATCTGCGAACTTGGTCAGCCATAGTCCTCTCACGTTGGCCTTTACCTCAGAAAAGTAAATACCGAACAAGAGAGGTCCCAGGACAGAACCTTGTGGGACGCCACTTGTGACCGGTTTCGAGTCTGACATGGCTCCAGCAACTCTGACTCTATGGGTTCTGTCTTTGAGCCAGTTTGCGACCCATCTTGTGACATAGGGGTTTATATTTAGGCTGGATAGCTTATCTATGATGCCTGAGTGGGGTATTGTGTCAAATGCCTTTGCGAGGTCCAGATAGGCTGTGTGGACTACCTTCCCTTCATCTATGGCCTTGGTGACTGTTTTGAAGAAGTCGACCAGGTTCAAAAGGCAGGATCTGCCCTTGACTAAGCCAAATTGGGTAGGATCTAGTGTCTGTAGGTCCCCAATGTCTTTGTTTATGAGTTCCGTGATGATCCTCTCCATAGCCTTGCAGACTAGGCTAGTCAGGCTTATGGGGCGATAGTTTCCAGGGTCCGTAGAGGCGCCACCTTTGTGGAGTGGAACCACTGTTGCTGTACGCCATTCTTTGGACACATATCCTGTAGTGAGGCTGAGATTGTACAGCAGTTTTACTTGAGGGATTAGTTCTTCTTGGAGTTCATGTAGGACGCAACCCGGGACGCCATCTGGTCCCATGGAAGCAGTGTTTTTGCTTTGGAGAGGCGGCCTTCACCTGAGCATCAGAGATGTTTGGGAGGCTGCACTCTGCGGGATAGATACTTGCTCTTTTGGGGGAGGGGTGGAGAAGTTTGCACTGAACCTGTCTGCCAGGATATTGGTGATGTCTGTGGGTTCAGTGTATTTTTTGTCATTTAGAATCAACTCAGAACAAGTCTGGGAGTTGCATCCCAGGTTCCTAACATAACTGAAAAAAGACTTATGATGATTGTCTTTAGTGTCCTGTGCAATTTTTCTCTCGAAGCTGGCCTTGGAGGATTTTATGAGGGATCGTCATTTTTTGCTAGTACTAATCAGAGATGCCTTCCCTTTTAGGGATTTTGCTCTATCATGTAGTAGCTTCCTCCTTCTGTTGTACAGTTTATTTATGGCTGGGGTCCACCAGACTGGATGCCTGCCTTTGGATGATTGGGTCTGATTATGTTTGGGATAGCATGATCCATGCATTCCTGGAGATGTCCGTAGAATGCGTTTATATAGGATTCTGCAGTTTGGGCCCTAGTTTCCACTGGCCCTGGGGCCTTGAAGGATTCCACTTCGGTTTTGAGAAGTGTGAAATTCACTTTTGAGAAGTTTTTCACTGTGGTTTTCTGGGCTGGGGGTGGAGTCGGGATGTAGATATCCAGTGAAATTAATTTATGGTCTGATCTTACCAATGAGGAATATACTTCTGGTATGGAGCATAGAGTCCCCATGTTGGTAATGATCAGGTCTAGTATGTTTTCCCCTCATGTGGGAGTGGTGACTAGTTGTTCCATAGCATTTTATAAATTCCAGGAACCTTTGGGCTAAGGTGCTGGGGCTTGCGTAATGCTCCCAGTCTATGTTTGGGTAGTTGAAGTCGCCCAATATAATGGTGTTTGGAGAGATCTTCATGTTCTCCAATGTTTTCAGGAAAGCTGAGTGGGATTCCTGACTTTGAGAGGGTGGTCTGTAGGATGCTATAAACTGAAAAGCAGTCTTGCCCACTGTCAGTTGCACATGGATGGTCTCCGATACTTCGTGCAATGCCACTAACCTGGAGGTGTGGATATCCTTGATAAATATGGAAACTCCCCCTCCTTTTGTGGTTCGGTCCGGGTTTTGGGGCCGAAAAGCATGATATGAGGTATAACCTGGTAGTGCTGGGGTGCTCTCTGGAGCCTTGAACCAAGTTTCTGTCACTGCACAGATATCGATGTTCTCCATACTGAGGAGAGCTTCGAGTGTGTGCATCTTGAGGTTAAGACTTCTGGCGTTTAGCAGCATTACCCTTAGTTTCTTGTTCCTTGTGCTGTCTATGGAGGTGGGTTTGACTTTTGAGCCTTGCCTAAAAAAGGCACTATGGGGGTGGCAAGAGCCTTTGCCAATATCCGAAAGCCCAGGGGTGACAGGTGCAAGCCATTCCTAGTGAAGCAACATGGCTTGTCGAGCATGTCATCCCAGGCTGACAGACACTGGATCCCCTTTGAATGACACCAAAATTTTAGCCAATTGTTAAAATCGATAATTTTGTCTTTATACTGTGGCATCATTTTAGGTGAGGGTAAGATACTGCTCAAGGTCAGGGTCATACCGGCCTGGGCTACATGATCAGAGAGCTCCTCTATGTCTCTTTTCATGTAGTCGAGGGAGGTACGTCTCAGGTCATTCATGCCAGCATGTACAATGACTGAGTCATATTTGTATTTGCTTTGGAGTGACCTGAATGCTTGCATTATGTGGCGGATCCTAGCGCCCGACAGGCAGCTCACTGTGACCTTCTCTTTATTTAGTCTGGTGAGTGGGCCGTCAGTGTGTCTGACAATAGAGTCACCTATTACAAGAGTATCAGGTGTGTTATTCAGCCTTAAGGGCTGTGACTGCTTGGCACACTGACTTTGTGTGCTATGTGTTGTACGTGTTTTGTTTTGGGGTAGTGTTTGCTTGGATTTCTGCTTTGGAGGTCTCTGTTGCTTAGGTAGATTTTTATTTAGAGCCTCCGAGTATGTTTTTGTGTTTTTATGTGTTTGGTTCGCTGTTGTGGTGGGACTATGTGATACTGGAATTGTGTTGTGTGAGGTTACCTTCTCCTCCTGAGTGGTTACACCAGTTTTGAGATGAGAGTGCTCAGCCTCCAGTTTGGCTGTATGGTTGCATCTCTCACATATATTTGAACCTGTTTGGAGGAGGAGAGGGTTGTCCGTGTACATGAGACAGTTGTAACATTGCCTCAAAATTCCCAGATTCACCAGCTGGACTGGAGAGGAAACCATTGACTGACCTTTGGACATGCTAGAGTAATATAGGGAACTGAATTAAAATGGACCAATAGGGGACAAGGTAATTGTAGAGAGTATAAGAGTAAGTAGTGCTTATGGTTTATTAGTGCTAACTTGTAAGATTACTTATTTGGACCAGTGAGGGGCCTTAGAATGAGAATATGGTGTTTAATTTGAGAGATAGAGCAGTTCTAAGGGAAAAAGTGGAGAGCAGACTTTGTGGAGCCAGGAATAGTTTAAACCCAATTAGGCGGCACTGCCCGATGTTGCACTATGCGCAAAAACATGCAAAACCGCGCAAAAGAGGGTTTTAAGAGAGGGAGATCAAGGAGTTTGGAATTGACCCAAAATGGCCAATAAAACTACAGTTTCAAGGCAGTAACCACTACCACAGGGGCATTTAACTTCTGTAAAAATTTTACCATCTTTCAGAACAATCTGTAACCATATTTTGTTTGTAGACATTATAACCAAATCATATGCATAATTCAAAACTACTAGAAGCAGATTCTTTTTGTCGAAAGAAAATGCTAGAATTCTGTTGCAACACACTCCCTTCCAACAACATTATCTACTAAAGCAAATAACAAAGCACTGATTAGATACCATTATTTCACTCCCTTATTCATGTTCCCTCTTTTACTCAACCATGCATTTACCAGTATTTGCACCTATGTATTCTCATATATCTTTAAGGAAAGTAACATTTCTACTTATCACATTTTCCACTAAAATATTTCACAACTATGTTTCACACTATATAAAACAATTCCATTATTTCACAAACTATAACCTTCTCCTCCGTATCATGACTTCTGACCTCCTCTACTATCTTTTCCAACATAATAAGCATGTCTTTAATAATTCTTCTTTAACACGTACACCCTCCCATACATAATTTCCCCAATACTACATCAGGCCTTTTCTTTAAAACCTTTATTATTATTTTGTAATCTAGATTAGATAAGGTTATAGGCCCTCAGTTTTTCACTTTAGTCTTCTTACCCATCTTCCACAACAACTTAACAATACAAATATCTTTATCATATAACCATCCATGTAAATATGTATTAATCACTTTCAAAAAGCATATTTTCTCATCCATAATCTGTTCATAAAATCATATCCAATCCCATCATATCCTGGTACTCTGAGAACATTTCTTTCATTTAGTACAACTTCCAAGTCTTCTTTTGAAACAATTTCTCTAATCTAATCTTGTCATGAAGTTTCAGAACATCTCACAAAGCATTTTCTTGCTGCACCTCACCATGAGACATCTTAAAATATTCAGTTCTGTTATTCACAGTTTCTTCTTGTTTCCTTGCTACTTTCCCTTTTTATATTCTGTCTCAAACATCTCTCCCTCTAATACTTGTATCATATTTCTTTAAAAAGAAGATACCTCTTCCTTCTCACCATTAATAAAATAATACTGCTTTCTTAACATATCTTTTATCCATACTTAAAAAAGAAAAACAAGATCCACACTACTTACAATCATTTCATATAACTTAATTTTTCGGCATTATTTTCCCACATCATACCATACCATATGCACCATTTCATATTTATATTATATCCACCGTGAATTGTTTAAGATACCTGAATCATTCCTAAACAATTTTATTTCATTCTGCAAGTCTTTTAAAGTAGGACAAATTCATATGAATCTTTTCAAACAACTTTCTCCACTAATTACAGTTTATCCCCAAAAATGCACCAACTGCCTTGAAAATAGAAAAATAGTTTCTGCCTTCAAATGGACTCTTATAAGTAAACTTCCTTCCTTTACCTACACATAACTGACAACCATGACTTTAATATCTACCAGAATGCTCTTTTTTCTGTGTGTATACAGAACTGAAAACCATAAATAATTTATTTACATACTCTAACATCTGCCAGAAGTTTCCTTCTCTGTGCTTTTGTATCACACTTAAAATCATCAGTTATCACAAGTTCCATACCACCAACAAAACTATCTTCATTTTTCCTAACCATTTAACTCTCCTGGGAATTGAATAAACTTCATCTAGGGTTCATGTGAAGCCTACACAGAGTTTACATGTTAGTGTAATGGGCAGCAACACCTTTAATCACATATTAATGCTACTCATTGTGCTTACAGGAATACAAGCAAGGTTTGGTGGCCAGCAACAGTGTTGCCACTAGGAAACCATGCAGACCGGCAGGACCACAGAAACAAGAAGTATTCAAGTTTGTTTATTCGCAAACCTGCTCCTCGAGATTGAGTGGACAGCCACGATGAATACCAAGGCTGAAAATACTACAATAACAGCAGTAATAATGGGTCTATATTATATTCTCGAAAACTGACAATGTTAAATCTGACATTGTCGACACGAGAATATCGAACGCTCAGAATCCCGAGCATGTAAATGGAAATCTCCGTAAGGGGAGATTTCCATTTACTGCAATGTAGTGCGGTCTCAGAGTTTGTATATTTAAATAACGGTGGGTGTGGGGGGTGCAGGGGTGCTTGCCCCCCTGTTTAAACCCATTAGGGTAAAAATTTAAAGTTTCGATTTTTTTTTTCATTTTCGAAGTTACGGAACTTCAACAATATGGTGTTGACCATATTGTATTCGATGTTCCGTAACTTCGATGTTATAATATAGACCCGTAATAACACAGTAAAGAAACATGTACTGACTGCAGTGTATCCTAAAAGAATTATTTGCAGACTGAAATGATGGAGGGGGAGGGTAAATGGCAAGGGCGAATACAAGGAAATGTACACTGGGTAGGGAAAGTGTGCTGATAAAAATGGGCACAGACATGAATGATAGGAATGAATAAAGAGGAAGAGTGCATGGTAAATATGGCAATATCCCCAAGATAGGATATGTCAATGTATGCACACTTCCAAGACAATTCAGTAGCATAACATTAAGCACATATGTAGATAGCACAGTACATACTGCTGTTTACTGCTCCTCCTGTGCAAGTATATTATATCAACACATATGATAGTATATATGTGATGGTCACACAAGGTTACATGTCAAGGGAGGTAAATGGTTGTGATATGAATATCACTAATAAGCTCTCTAGGGAGGATATTTAGCGAGAATGGTATATACAATAGCGGGTACGCGCATAGTGTGAAGATCTGCAAAATGACTTGCTTGAATATGACTGACTTTACCGTAGTTCTCAACCAGTCAGGGACACATAACAACAGACTCATGGACAAAAGCAGAAAGAAACAGGCTCATTCATGGACACTTTTAAAATATTATGACTGTTAATCTGTGGCATTGACAAAATATAAGAGTGTAACTTATACATGTTCTTCAGCAACAGACATGTACAACTGTAATGACTGTCTGTATTCTATAAGGGGAATTTGCCACCCTTTCCCCAAAACTCACCACTTTTGGACGGTTTACAAGGGACGTGTTAAACCTGGAGTTGGAATTAGGGACAGTTTTGGCCAACTGAGAGGTTTGCATGACATAAACCATAATCTCCACCTGCAAGAATCAAACCCATGCCATCAATTTTGTCACTGAGCTGTGTATTTACTGGGTGCAGCACAGAAACATGTATCTAGTAAAACACCTTGAAGGTAAGTCTGCACTGTTAAATCCTAATGAGTATGCAACCCACAGAATAGTTTTGTATGGCCTATCAGATGTGTTGGAGCTCACTTTTCCAGATATGATGCATCCCTGCCTGACTTAGGTATTGGCCATACAAGCACCACCCTATTATGAGTGGATTCCCTACATATGGTTGGGTATTGCATGCATCTGCCACATGTAATAACAATGGATATTGTCTGAAGCATCTGCAATTGATGTGTGAATTAATAAGTGATCTGTTATATTAAATGGTGCAGTAGTATGTTAGACTGATGGCAATGTTCATGCCGACAAAAAGTACAGCAGTGGAAAGTCAAGTGTCAATGACTGAGGAAGCTGTCCTTGCAATATTGTACACATAACAAACAATACATGGAGCTCAGTCTATAAGTACATGTCAAACCTCAACATGTGCCACACTATCACTGTCCCCCTGACATTGCCAGTGAAAATTATATACTGCATGAAATCCTGACATACATCCATATGTGTTCATGAAAACTATCAAGTGATAATTCTGATGTGAATTAATGGCACATACATAATGTATTACAGTCACACTATAGCTTTACCTATCTACAATTGGACTTCAGGCTGTACATCACCTCCAGATAGAACCTTAGGTATGAATCACATGTGACACACTGTTAACAGCCAGTTGCGCAACTCTACCTATTTCACATCATTACATCAGTTGCACATCATATGCCTATATGTTTAGCAGTGGTAATGTGTGGGTGAGGTCCTTGACATCATATATGGATACATTACAACTGAAGTGTATGAGGTTCATGCAGAACAGTTAGTGACACAATTGCTGACAGTCACACAATGTTGCTGGGGAACACCCATATAATCCCTGTGAATAGCAACACAATTGTGCATACAGTGAATTTCCCAGGTCTATATTATATCACCAAAGAGACGTTGCAGCAAACGTCTCTTCATCGACACATACACAGCGAACGCACAAAACCACAAATGCTGACATCAGTGATTTCTTTCCCTGGGGAAAAAAAAATCGCTCATCTCAAAACATAAACACATCATTACAAACATGACAAAGTAGGGGGCTTCACCCCCTACACCCCCCTAACTAAATATACCATGGCAAACTTACAGGGATAGCCAAGCGATTTCTTGCCCAGGGAAATAAATTGCTGATGTCAGCATTCGCAATTGTGTGAGTTCACTGTGTATGTGTCAATGAAGAGGCATTCACTGCAATGCCTCCTTGAGTATTTGATACAGACCCAATTTCCCAAAGTAACAAGTGAATATCAACATGTCATATGTTTGTGTATATAACAACATTAGAACATGTAGATGAACCCAGGTGTATGTGCCCATGTAATCAGTATGATGTAATATTGTTCTATGTCAGATAACAGTTCCAGATGCTAGGTATACACATTCACACCTGTGCCATACTGCAGCTGTCACTGTGATGGTTAAATGAGAATTGTGTAGAATGTGGATACAATCCACTACAAGAATGGATGCCTTAGTAAGGCAGTAATATACACAGCATTGTCCCATATCAGCATTCCTCAGGAGGCATATAATTACAGCTATTATAGAAGGAGCATGTAACTAAATGGCAGCAGTGGCCATTGATGCAGTAGCTCAAATCATGGATGGAAATATACAGTTGTAGGGCTACAGTACATCCACACCTCAGCATAGCACATATGGATGACAACAACATTGACGTGCAATGTTCATTGGGTCATAGGACATTACTAGCCTAATTGTATGAACACATAAAATCCTAGACATTGGTATACCATTTAAACCCAAATCACTATATCAAGGTGATGGAAAATAGTAGTAGTATGTGCAAATGTGTGTATGTGTTTGATTTTATTACAAACTGCCTCTGTGATGTGGGCACCACTCCATGACTGAATTAGCAATCACACATCCAGTGGTCTGGAGATGGCTTGCAGATGGTCATAGAGGGGCTCTGCTTCATGATGTGTATGCATCTGCAACATCCCTCCTCTGTGCCAGTAATCAAGGAGCCTCAATCCTCACCACAGACACCAGTGAGGGATGTTCACTTAGAACAAAGATAGATACATGCAGTATTTTCAGATGCAGCTGTCTGTACCAAGCACAATTTTCCTTAAGAGGACACACTCAGTCTTGGGGATGGGTTTCCATTCTCTCTCTCTCTCTCTCTCTCTCTCTCTCTCCAGACCCCAAATAAGACTCCCAACTGACACAGCTGTAGAGTTGAGTCCTCAGCTGAGTGTTCCAAGCCAAGTCCTCCACTACACTCTCTGTGAAACCAGTGATCTGTGTCCCTGCTCCAAGTAGTTAACACACACATTCTTTGAGATTTGATTTTCACACACACACACACACACACACACACACACACACACACACACACACACACACACACACACACACACACACCTGGGAAAGGCTGGCATAGGTTTACCAGCTAAGCCCCCACTGCCCAGACTATAAGATAGATACTGCCACCAGAACACTTCAAGGCCAGCTACTCTAAGGCTCTTACCAGGGTACCCAGTTATACTGAGTAAAATGAATACTAATACAAATGGTAGTGTATGACCAATGCAGCAAGGCTTTCAGGAGCAGCCACAGTGTTGCCACATAAATATAAGTACTCTCAGAGGTTAAAATATTCTCTAAAAGGCCATCCACAATGAAAAGTTTAAATATATTTCATAAAAAATAATAAAAGAACATGAAAATACTAAATATCTATTTACAATAAACAGAGTTTCACTCATAGGAAATATTAAAAATAACATTAATGGAAAAATTCGCACAGATACAAAAAGACAATACTTAACTAATCTCACTATATTTTCCTGACTGATCTAAAGAATTAATGTCCCCTAACTCACCTACTAGACCAAGGCAAAATTAAGTGGTGTGTGGTCTTCCTTCTTGTCAGGTTTCACAAACAGACTGCCCTGTGACTTCTGCCTCATCTAATATTAAAGCATCATTTTAGTGCTAGATTACAGAATGACATCACATACATCCAGTCACCTGATTTCTAGTTTCCACACTACCCTATTTACTAAAAGCTGAGGCAGAATCTTGCACATATGCATCACCATACACACACAAAGAGCTTTGCTAAGATGTGTTATAGCATCTGGAAGCTATAAAACCATTTCAAAAACTATCACCCTTTCAGGGAAGCAATAAGTTCACCCTTAAGGACAATATGGTAAATTTCCTAGTGATTATTTTCACAGACATTTTGTTTCTGGCTTCAATCAGAACTGTAAGATACAATCTTTATGGCCTAAACCAGGTAATTTAATTTCAGACTATTTCTCAAAGTTAGCTGGATTAAGATTATCCTCTTCTCTTCCTGTATTTTCTGTTACAATATATTTATTTCAATAGTTACGATACAGCCTGACATACATGTATATTTCTTTTCTGTCCAGCAGGACCCAGTGTTGTTACATTTTTAACACAAGCAGCTTTACAAATACATTTTCAACACAAGCACCTGTAGTAATCAGTTTGATATACAAATGACATCTAATTCTTTACAAAACTCCAGCTAGTTATGTTGGCATATGTTACACATCCACTGCCCTACTGCTCTTGGCATAGCTGGCAATGCCTCAAATCATCACAGCATCTTTGAGATGATGGCATCCACAGTGTTCCGCAGAAAGGATGTTATATGGAGAAAGGGAAAATGGGGATGTTGGGTTCAGAAGGCTATATAAAAGGTTCTTTTCAGTGGGAGTCAAATGAAAAGAGACTCAGACATAATACAATGATTGTAATATACCACCAAACACACACACACACAAGAATATGTTGGGAGGAGTGTCTGACATAGCTGTGGACTCACATCCTGTTGTAAAATTGCCTCCAGACTGATAGTTGAATGAAGACATGCACACTCAAGTTGATTGCTATGAGATTAGAATCCCTACCTATTTAGTTACACAAGCTAGAGAGAAAAGTACTTAATGCTCATGCCATTGCAGAAGTCTGACTTTGACAGTGTCTCAATCCACTTTATAGAGGATGACATCATCGGTGTATGCTAGGAAGAGATGTTGTGAGGGCTGTATGAAATGGCTGTGGAGTCATGTAGCAGTGTAAAAGTATCTTTTGAATGCTACTTGAGTGAGGCAGCCAGCAAGATCTAGACTCATTTTCATCTGACTACATACACACCCACTCAGATACAGCCCCACACACACACACACACACACACACACACACACACACACACACACACACACACACACACATCACATACAAGCCAACTGTTGTGAGAGTCAATCCCCTACCTAGCTAGTTACCCAGGCTACAGAACACAGTACTTAATGCTTGCACCACCACAGAAGTCTGACTTTAAAAATGTCACAGTGCACTGTTGTAAAGGATGACATCATCACAGTGTCACATGTAACATATACTGTTATGAGACTTGTGTGCAAAACCAGGAGTTGTGATATGAATGTGCGATCACAATTTGTAAAAGTATATATAAATACATCCTGGCAATCTAGGTGAAAGAAGCTGTCATGAATGCATATTGCAGACGTGAGACAGACATGTACTTGTTTCTCAGGATGTTGTGCAGATGATACACTTACACACACACACACACACACACACACACACACACACACACACACACACACACACACACACACACATACTTTGGAAACACCAGTAGTGCAGTGATGGAATTATATGTCTTCATATGCAGATGAAGGTATTTCAACATTAATATAAGTTACTGACAATATGAATAGGATATAATAATGTGTGAGCAATGTCCAGTATCACTATAACACATGCCAAATGTAACAATGCAGTTGTGCTATGAAATTCTGGAGTTTGTCTGACAATGGTCCACTTACTGTTGTATGATTTGCAAGTGCAGTCCTGCAGGGCACACATGAACATCAGTATGTGTTCAGTATGTGTTCAGTCAAGCACACATGTCACTGCCCTTCTCTTGTGTTTATGAATGCATTTCCATGTACTGAAGGATTACAGCCCAGTAACCAGAGTAAGACATGGATCCACGGTGGTGGTGCTGCAGTAGCGTTGTCGCCTCTTAGTAAGACACTGTCCGGTTCGCTTCTCAGTTAGAGTGTCTTCTGCGTGGAGACATGTGTGAATGGACGTATCTTCATTGAAGGCTGCGCATCAGGGCTGGCAACTCGGCACGTAAAAATCAACTGCCAGTCATTAGCGGACTGGAGTTCCACTGTGGCAACCCCTAACCAGGAAAATGTGAAAGACACAACAACCAGACTAAGACATGTTATACACCACTTCACAAAGTGCAACACCAAGAAGCTGATTTGCGCAGATGATGATAAAGTATTAATGCATGTGTGATTCAAATTTCAGGAATTCATATTGGACTTGTGAAGTAACAGTGTCCACTGGTGCTCATTGCCAAATTGTGCACAAATAGGGACATATAGTAACTGACCTGATTGAGGTTAACTGCAAAATATATCTGTTTGTTGTTAATGTTTCATGTGTCAGGCTTGCAAGACATGGTATGGGTGAAATTGCTGGCAGCTAGTATGATTTGCATGCTGTAGCCTAGATTTGAAATGTTGTGGCCAAAGTTTTATCACATAACTAACTGTGGACTTGCCTTCCCCATTTGTAAGATGTTAAGTGCAAAGCAAACAAGGTTCTCTGCTTAACGTAAACAGCAAAAAATTGTGTAGAATGCCTTCCTTTGCATAAACAGGCTCAGTGGTGATGCTTGGGCATCAGCATGCTGGACAGTACTGAGTGTGGAAAATATACTTACTACCTAGCTTTCTCTGTGCAACAGAGTACAAGAGCAGTGAACTTCTGTTCCGAGGATAGGTAAACCAGGTTTTAAATCCAGATGGTTCTGTCTTTTTACAGATAGTGTCTGGATATCATTAGCTAAGTAAATGAGAAGAGGACTGTAAATGTGACTATCAACAGCTAGACTAAAGTATGTTTCTTCCCCAAATTAAATCAGTAATTCCTACCTCAATACACTTCTACAACTACTTGATGTTTTGCAGGTCTCACTGCAAATCAGAAGTTAATAGTGTGTACAGGTTGCTACAGATAACAAAGGGTGCTACATCTTTTGAAATTAGTAGTGTAATTCCTCAGATATGCTAAGCATTTGAGTAGGGTCCAATAGCCTGAAAAGTGGGTGCAGTATGCTCACAGTAAGGACCGTTTCCACATCATATTTGATGAACATTTCATCCACTACTACCTGAACACAACACAAAGGCAATTGTACAGCAGATTTTGAAACCTTGCACACTACATTAACACTGATGGCCTATTGAATTAAGGTAACATGTTTGTATTATCCATCAGTAGAGTCATGTCAGTATGCAGAAACCATGAGATGACCTGTATCAGTCTAATAGATACACACACAAAAAAGGGTGGGAATGAAGGGATGAATACAAGGAGAGATGAACATAAACATAACAATGTTTTGGTGTAATGGAACATTCATGGACATGTTTTTTGGCCTGTTCTCATTATTACCCTGCCATGATGAGTAGCATGAAGTGACTGACATAAGAGTAAAGAAGATTTAGGAGAGGGACAACAGGCTTATGGAAAACAGAACAAGGTTGAATAAATGTGTCATAGGAGTGGGGATGGAAGTCACTTCAAATACTTTTTTCAGCCAGTATTCAATATATTTCCATGAAAACTCATAATTGTGGCAAATATTAAGATGTGGGTGTTTAAACATATCATAGACATATAACATCACACTAAGAAATTATGTGAGATGCATTGGGGATCGAAGCCTTGATGCTGTGGGCAATAAAAAACTTCAATCAAGTGATTTATGTCAACACTCCACATAGGAAGTTGTACTTTGTTACATCTGGCACTCTAAAGAACTGCCAATGTAACTGTTCCAAAGTACTACCTTTACTCTGTGTTCTTCCAGCACAGTGAGTTTAAGTACCATTGCATGGAGATTACCTGACTAGTGTGGCTGATGGCAAAAACTCACCAGGTTTTGCATTAGGAAATGAACAGTCATTCATGGCTGCTCAGCATTGGTGCGCGATGTCAAACTCCGTGCAAATGTAGGGCACAAAAAGTGATGGCTTTTTATGAGCCATTTCTGGCCATGTGTGTTGTGTGTAATTCAATTTTTTGACTAGATTAAACATCTGAAAATGGAGTTGATAGGAAAGTGGTAAAATAGGGTGGCAAACAGAGGGAAAAATTAAGGGGAACAATACAGGAATTTGAAGAAAGGAAATAGGAAAGAACCATAGATATCCACTTCTTCCACACAGTAATGTGGACATGTAGACAAAATTTGATGGATTTGGACTGTTGCAAAAACATGGATGGGTGACAACAACACAATGATCTTTTATGCCCAATTGGACCAAATCAAGTGTGTCGAGAAGATACATATGTGAAGTGGAGAGCTATGTATGGGACAATTTTTTTTTGTGGGACAGGTGCCCATTTTATTTTATTTTTTTATTTCAAAAAGAGAGGAATGTTGGGGAATGGACCTAGGAATGTGAGGGTCAGGTAGGTAAAGAAGCAGGTTCAGACAAACAGGACATGCAATTCAGACACAGGGATGGTAATGGACTCAAAAATGTTGAGGGACATCATGACTGGGGAAAGGTTGGAGACATTGGAGGGACACGTACCTGTCAAGGGTGAGAACAGTGAGAATCTAGTCCTCATCCTCAGAACTGTCATCACTGTCCTCTTCCTCAGTTGCCTGTGAGACTGCTTGACATGGGAGTCTATTTTCTATGTTAAGGAGCAACTTTTCCAATTGACTGATGTGAGCACCAAAGCCAGTCTCTATTAGATCATGCACCATCCCTGGTAGCTCCTGGTAAGTGACATAATCACCACTTTCATCAGTTTTTCTGGAGAGTACCACTGCATCACCAGCTGGGGCAATACTACCTGTTGAGGATGAACCAGGTAGGGCAGGCATTGTGGAGGCAATGCTGCCAAACTGCATCCCAGAGGTGCTGGGTTTTGGTGCAGCAGCTGGTGATGGGTTTGCAGGACAACCTGCAGATGTTGGCCCACCTCCCCATGCTGAAATGCATTTGGCTTGTTGGCAGAAAGGCATGACATCAGAATGGTGTGATTTGAGGTACCCCCTCCCCCCCAAAAAAAATAAATAAATAAGGGAGAGAGAGATAAGGGGTGGGGTGAGACAAAAAAGAGATGATTAGAACCATAATATATCACATTCATGCTTTATAACAATAAATATCATTTTATTATTATACTAGTTACAGAGCTTTCACAATCCCAAAAATGATTGTGAGTTGGTACAGGTACTCCTTTGGAATATGCACATATTCCATATATGCTTTTAAAGATACTACATATTAACTTAACAACTTGACATTAAAGCCAATATGCTGCATTTCAAATTTAAAAATGTTACTTGTTGAATCTAAATCTGTAGGTTACTTGCGAGATTTGAACCCACAGAATCTGAGAACAGTATTATACTTGCCTAGTACAGTTGCCAACAACTACAGAAGAAAGGATGCATGCTTGTTGTTATATATACATTACATATATATTACATATAGTTAAGATATGCCTGCTGAAGTTGATACTGATCTATGAAATCACAATATTTACTACAATCAAGGTCAGCTGTACTGCAGACATACCCCTTGCCTCTCTGCCAGTCTCTCAACATGTGCTTCCCCATTTGCTGTGATCTCCTCTGCAGATGTAAAATAAAGAATAAAGATAAAGAGATGTAAAAGCATTATTCATACCAGTCTTGCCTATCTACACCATTGTATTTCATTTAAAGTTGCTTGATATGTATACGTACACAACTGAGGGGTGTTAGCAGTTCAAAACTCATCCAGCCACTGGTTGAGTTGTGCCTGCTTGTGCCTCTTAAGGCCACTGTAGTGGTGCCTACATTGCTCCTCAGTGCATGGTATGCCAGTCACATTAGAGACAGCCTTGGCTAGGCTGTACCAAGCCTCAGCCTTATATTGAGACCCACAATAGTCTCCCTGCAGCAGCCTCTGGCTGTAGCAATTCATGAGGAGTGCAACAAAGATTTTTGACTCCTTTACCTCCACCTCTGTACCCAGACTTTAGCACTATCCTTCCCATCTCTTGCCATATCTGCAAATGTCCTCCAACAACAGTAGCAATGGTTTCCTTCCAAATTGTGATACTGCATTTTAAGACCAGTGCACAAACATGCACAACCATGCCAACCACATTTACGTGATGGTAAGCAAAGCAAAACATTACCAAACAAAGATGATGGGGAGTTTATGAAACAGCAATGGTGATGTGACATTTGGCATTGATTTATGGCATGCATGCTGTTATACCTGGTCACACTTTGTCCAGTGGTCAATACTGAAATATCAATTAACTTGGCTTTTAAGCCATGACTTTAGAAGGATCAATGGGATGACTTGGTACATATTTTGTGGGGACTTTTACCCTGTTAAAAGTAATTTGTACAAGGTGGGATTCAAACTGATGTAAAAAAGAGAATGCATACATTTTCACATAGGTGATTATTCCTCATTGCTACAGAAAAAGGATCTGTCAACCATGATCATTACAGATATACAGTTTAAAGAGTGACTGGTGCTATATTTCAAATAGACCTGTATGTATGTGGCATTAAAAGGTCCTGGATTATGTATTCTCAGGTGTGATTCTGGACTAATGTCTGACAATATACTGGAAATGGATAGACTTGCATGACTTTAGTAATACAGTTTGGAATTATGATACATCTCAAAATGCATTATGTTTTACAGTTATGCTTGGGTTATGAGAAGGGGTAGATGATTGTCAGTAAACTGTTGTGTCCATCAGAGATATGCCGCTGGATTTTTTATTACATAATCATCATTGTCATATTAAACCAGTTACACACACAATACATATGATACCTAAAAAAGTATATGCATGCAAGCAGTAATGATAACTTTCTGTCAATCAACCTGCTATACATAGCTATTGGCATGTAGTATTACCTTTATAATCAAAGTTTTTTTTAAACTTGCAGTGATACACACTTACTAAAAAACTAGAATTGGCTGGATTTGAACTCTAGCTCAGCTGTGTTTTAATTATGAACTCACTGCACTTGCACCTGGTGCCATAGTGCAAGCTAGGGCACAGGTGTATTTTCCACACTCAGTACTGTCCAGAGTGCTGATGGCTGAGCATTGCCGCTGAGCCTGTTTGTACAGAGGAAGCTGAAGCAAATTAATTTTTTTACTTTTTTCTTTAAGCAGTGTACCGTGTTTGTGCTCAGGTAGGCAACTCACACATAGAAAAGGCAACAGCAAACACATATTCATAAGTTCATAGGTGTTTACTAGGCTAATGACCACAAGGGCCTTTTTAAGCCTATCCATGCATCCCAAATCTCTGACAAGTTCTGGTACCCTTGATAGGTGTAAGCAGGTGCTTGGGAGATGAAACATTTATAAGCAGGGGCCTGAGAGATGAACCATTTACAGGTTGCCTGTGTCCATTAGAGACATAGGTACCAAGCCAGGGATATCATTCTTGTTCCCCATCCAGTTGTCCATGTTTCACTTGAATTGAGTTAGGGAGGAACTCAGCTTCACATGGATGGGGAGCCTGTCCCAGAGATGGGGTAGTCTTTGGGATACATACCTATTTCTTCACCAGGTCTTATTTATATCACAGGCAAGGTTTAAGCCTTTAGAATAGGTAATTCTGATGCTATTTTTTGTGTGGATATGAAGGAGGTCCATCAGATTGGGTTCTGACAATGCCCTCTATGCCAGGAATAGATCTCCCATCAAAAGCCTGTAGGAGACAGAATACAGTGATAGGGCCTTGAGAAGGTCTGCATAAGACATTTTACTTATGCCCTGTATTCTTTTAGTGAGGAACCTCTGTGGACATTCTGGTTGTTGGAAATGCCTGTTTAGGTACATACCAAAGGGGGCATTGTACTCAATGATAGGTCTGATGAATACTGAATACAGTGAAACAATGACTTCTTTGAACCTAGATGCCATTCCTTTGTTTATAAGATGAACAACATACTCACTACTGTAGACATGTGATGGTCAAAGGCTAGATTACTGTCTGTGTGTGTCCCTAAGTCCCTGCTTAGTGGGTCAACTCTAAGGAGTGCGCTATCAATATGATAATTACCAGGGGTGGATGACTTCCCAAAGGATACTATTATGCATTTCTTGACATTTAGTTTTAGTCCATGGCTCTGACATTAATTGTTTGTCTGTGTCAGCCCTTCCTGGAGAACATTTGTGTTGATCTGAGATTCAATGACAGCTGCTAATTTGCAATCATCTGCAAAATTAGTCAGCCAAAGACCATTGATACTGGCCTTGACTTCATAGAAGTAAATGCCAAAAAGAGAGTTCCAAGGACCGATCCCTGAAGGTCTCCACTTTCGACCAGACTCTTTGTAGAGGTGAACTCCCCAGTTCTAACTTCCTGGGTCCTGTCTGTGAGCTAGTTGGCTATCCACCAGGTGACATAAGGGTTTGTACCTAACCTCTTGAGTTTGTCAACAATGCCCAAGTGGGATATTGTGTCAAATGCCTTGTCCAGGTCAAGGTAGACAGTGTGAACCATTTTGCCCTTATCCATTGCTTTGGTGGCCTTTTCAAAAAAGTCCACTAGATTAAGTAGGCATGACCTGCCCTTAATGAAACAAAACTGGGTTTGGTCCAGTGTCTGGAGGTTTACTATATCGTTATTAATCATTTCCATGATAATTCTTTCTATGGCTTTGCATATAAGACTCGTGAGACTTATGGGTTTGTAGTTTCCAGGGTCTTTAGATGGCTGACCTTTGTGCAGAGGGATGAATGTTGCTGTTCTCCATTCATGAGGCATGAAGCCTGTTTGGAGGCTACAGTTAAATAGCAATTCCAGATGCCCTGATAGGTCATGTTTCATTCTATTTAGAAGGCATCCTGGGATATTGTCTGGGCCCATTGATGCACTGTTGTTGGCCTTAGAGAGAGCATTAAGGATCTGTTCCCTAGTGATAGCAGGGGATTTATATTTGATGGTATTTCCAGAGGGAAGGTTGAGGAGATGAGTAAAGTTGGAGTTGAATTTGTCAGACAGTAGGTTTGCAATATCTTCTGGCTCAGTATAGGTGGATCCATTTAGAAAGAGCTCTGCACAGAATTGTGTATTGTCTTTGAGGTTGCAGACATAGCTAAAAAATGCCTTGTTGTTATCCTTGGTCTGGGATGCCAAATTTACCTTAAATTTGGCTGTGGTAGACTTCATTTGGCCTTTGAGTTGTTTGTTTAGTTTGATGAGAGTATTTTATCCTGCTGGGTGTTGCACCACTTAATTGTTGCCATGATTGCTTCCTTCTATTATACAGCCTATTGATTTTGTGATTTTACCAGGGAGGATTGTTTTTTGAGTTAGTTCTGTACCTCTTCCTCATGGGTACAGCTGTACTATGCAGGTGCTAACATGCTTGTATAAGGTTTCTGTAAACAGTTCTGTATAGGCAGCAGTGTTCTCAGGGTTTACGGGGGCTTGAAATTTTGTCAGGTTATCACTTAATAGCAAAAAGTTAGTGTTAGCGTAGTTCTTGGATATTCCAGGGTTAGCTGGGGGTCTAGGTTTTATTTACACTTCAAAGGAGACCATTTTGTGGGCTGACCTTACAAGCGAAGACATTACACTAGGGGTTGTGCAGAACTCTTCCTTATTAG
This sequence comes from Protopterus annectens, assembly GCF_019279795.1. Classification (NCBI taxonomy): domain Eukaryota; kingdom Metazoa; phylum Chordata; order Ceratodontiformes; family Protopteridae; genus Protopterus; species Protopterus annectens. Next base: position 1,735,572,022 of record NC_056732.1, read on the forward strand.
TAAGGACCAGCTCCAGTATGGTTGCACCCCTGGTTGGTGTACTGGCAATCTGGTACGGAGAGTTTGTGTTTACAAAATCCAGGAATCTGTGTGCCTGTACATTTGGTGTCATATAGGATTCCCAGTTAATAGTGGGGTAATTAAAGTCACCCATGTTTAAATACATGGTATGGGTTTCCTGGGTCATAGAGGGAGACCTATATCTTGCACGGAAGCAGTATTGGATTTTGCCTCTGATGATTTGAACATGGAGTAGCTCAAGTGCATTGCCCTGTTTGATTAGTCTTGAGGTATATTTATTTTTGAAATAAATCAAGACACCTCCACCTTTAGTCCCTGTCTGTGGAGTACCTGGTCTAAATGTGTGGAAGGGATTATAACCTTGCGCTGTTGGTGTACTGTCCATGGCTTTAAACCATGTCTCAGTGACCACACAGATGTCAGCATTTTCTAGGGTGAAGAGAGCTTTTAGGGAGTGGAGTTTTTGTTTAGACTCCTAACACTGAGCAGTATTACCTTTAGATATTATTAGTTTTGACTTGCTATTTTGGAAGTACTTTCAGTTTAGCATTGCCTAAAAAAGGCACTATGGGGGGGGGGGGCAATGTTTTAACTAATATTCAAAAGCCTAGAGGGGAAAGGTGCAGACCATTCCTGGCAAAGCAGCATGGTCTGTTGACCTCTCCTTCCATACGAACAGACATTGCACTCCCTTAGAATGACACCAAAAACTAAGCCAATTATTAAAGTCAGTCATCTTTTATTGTGTGGCATTATCCTTGGAGAAGGTAAAATGCTGCTCAGTGCTAGGCTCATACCAGCCTGGGACACATCCTCTGAGAGCTCCATGATGTCTCTCTTCATATAATCTAGGCAGGTATGTCTCAGGTCATTTACACCCACATGGAATGTGACTGAGTCATACTGGTACTTGAGGTACAAAGACCTGAGTGCATGCATAATGTGGTGGATTCTAGGCCCTGATAAGCAATTGACCATGACTTTCTCTTTACTCAGCCTGGTGAGAGGGACATCAGTGTGTCTCATGATTGACTCTTCAATTACCGGAATGTTGGATTGTGTAGTGGTTTGCCTTATCAGCTTAGAAGTAGAGGCTTCATGAGATGTGGGTGTATGTGTTGATGTGGGTGTTGTTTTGAAAGAGTGCTTTCGAGGCTGCTGAGGGTATTTGTTAAATGTACTTTTTCTAGGAGATCTTTGGGGTTTAGAAAGGTTAAATTTAAGTGCCTCAGCATATGTGGGTCTGTGGGTCTGCTTTGAATTGTGTGTAATTGGTGCAACATGTGTACTACTGACAACCTGATTAACATTAAAAGTTCTTTTATGCGAGAGCTTTGCCTCCAGTGTCATTGTGTAAATACATCTCTCACATACCATATCAGTTTGTTCGAGAATTAACTGTTTTTCAGTAAACATGAGACAATTTCTCCAATGCCTCAGGATGCCTATATTCACCAAGCTGGCAATGGAGATAGTGGGAAAGTTCATATCCATGGCAACAGATCCTTTTTTATTGATTAGACAGTTGGAGTGAGAATATAAAGTAATGTCAGGAGTATCCAGTTTGCAACTCTGGGGACAGTGCTTGTTACTACAAACTAGTTGACCTGTGTGCAACTAGGTACTGGTGAAATTTCAGTTGTTCTTTTTCATGAAAAATGTCACTCAAGGTGTCTATCTCTATGCAGGGCACTGCCAAAGACTTGAGGGGAAGCTAATAAGTAGACCCTGAAAATGTAAGGATGGAGTATTTAGGCAAATATTCTGAAGTTAGAAATAATTATGACCCCCATCACTAAAAACATTTACTGTGGGGCTCAAACCCTGTTTTACCTGTGCTCTCTCATTTGTTGCTCACTGTCTTTACACCTTGTGCCACAGAGATAATCAGGTAACAGGTGGAATTTCTGCAGTCATTACCAGCTTTTGTGCTGAATGCTGCACAATACCGCTAAGTGTGTTTGTGCTCTATAAAGTGACTTGAAATTAATTTTTCACATTTTCCTTAAGCAGCTAATCATGCTTGCACCATGCTACGTGCCATGCACATGGTAAAGGCAAACAATAAAAAATTTAAAAAAGAGAGAGAGAAAAGTAGGTTAAATAATTAAATATCTCTGGATTTAAACCATCAGACTATTGTACTTACATCACACAGCTGAAATACATATCTCCCTTTGCCACAGACACAGCTTTGCAATACCGCTCAAATCAATTCATATTTTATATTTGATATAAACGCGTCATAAAGTTGAACATTCACAGCTGATTGTAAATGTGTAGATAACATATTTTGTGGCATGAGTGATGGCACAAAATTTATGAATATGTTTGAAAAACTGCAGCTCTGCCTTCTCTTTGTATTCCATAAATCTTTCCCTTATCTCTGCTTTACTATCATTCATGCATGCATATTCTCTCATTTTTCTTTCAAGGTGTGATAGAAATACATGACAGTGAACAACAGTTTTCAGCAAAGGCAGGAAACTGTGGTATTATGCCAAAGAAATATACATGTGGCGTGTTTGGTTTTGTTTAAAAGCTCACTGCAGTTAGTTTCACATGTTACAAGTGTATCCTCACTGATACACCCACTTCAATAAGTAATCATTCACAGTTGCAAGCCATTAGCACCTAACAATGGTTTGAGCCTGCACTGGGTTTACATTTGCTACAGAAAGTCAGAAGTTTGATATTCAGCGATCCTAATGAGTTCACACCTCATTTGCATCTTCACAGTGCTCAGAAGGCTGAATCTAAACTGGAAGGTAACCATGTAGCTAGGGAACTTGAAGGGGAGACTGTTTTCAACCATGCTTATGGCTCCACTTGTGAGAATGTAGGGATAAATACACTTTTTGACTGCTTTTTCTATAGTGGGCATTTCAGTTGCATTAGCCAGGTTATTTGGTAAACTGCATAAGTATATATTAAAGATGTCAGTCATGTCAGATATTGATGGCATTCCTGGACAACTCAGATGCCTTTTCCTTAGCTAAATTTACAAGTATCAGTTATGAAAGTATGTGACATTTATTTATGTTCTTACACTAGTACAGGTTCTACACTTACATTGACTTTCCTTCAGTTACAACTGCTGTCATTCAGGGCTGAGTCTGTCTAATGTTAGGAGTACACATCCATTACATGGGGAAGTAAAGGCTGTGAACATTGCCTGGCATCAGTTGTACTCTATGTATGTGCATAAGATGAACAGTGTTCCCCTTAGGTCATCTGCATATGCACTATCTGTTGCCTCTTGGCCAGAGTTAGGGCATATTGTGCATGCCTACATCTACCTTCAACCACAACAGCTGGGGGTTCCCCCTCTGAATCATCACCTACATGTGGATGTGGTAATCCTGGCAGTGGTAGTGGAATGTGTGGTCCTATCCCTTGTTGTTCCTGCTGCAGCTGTTTTCACAAGATGATATTGTGTAGGATAGCACAGACAGTAATAAGTTTAGCAGAAGTACTGGGATCATACTGCAGGGCTTCCCCAATGTATCGAGGCACTGAAACTGTGACTTCAGCAGCCCAGACAAAAACTCTGTTATGTTTCTTGTTTGAGCATGTGACTCACCATAGCATTCCTCTGTGCGTGTTTGTGCATTTCTGGTGGACATAATCAGCTATGGCTATGGCTCCAATGCATACCCTGCATTCCTCAATAAATAGCCTCATGTGACATCACCCCTGGAAAACCTCTCATATAGCTAAGAAGTGTGCTGTATATGGGAGTCTTGGTAACTGCCGGGGTTGCCAGCTCATATATTCAGGATGATTTCCCTAGCATTACACTTGACCTGACAGTTAAGAGTATTGAACCCCTTTCTGTTGACATAGACCCTTCTCTGCTCCCCAGGTGGTGATTTGATCTCAATATGGGTGAAGTCTAGGCACCCAAGACATCAGGGAAGTGTGCTACAGGGTAGAACTCCTGCATAGTTTTAGCTCTGTTCGCAGGGGACCAGGGGAAAAATGTACATGGTCACTGGCATGCTGTAGCATGGCACTCAGTAAATGGTGTAGAATCCTGGGTGCTGATGCCTATGGCACCCAAAGAGTGTACCCTGTGGGTCTCTGAAAGGTTCCTATAGCTAAAATTCTAACTGATACACATACCTTGGTCTCCATCGGTATGGGTTCCCCTTGGCTTGCCTTTTGTCTTAGGTGAGGATGACACAGATTGAAGAGTTCCTGGATTGTGCCTCTATCCACCCTATAGAGCTATACTATTTCCAGTTCATGCAGACCATGAAAAGTTAAACAGGGTCTAAATAACCTCTTCCTCTTCCTTGCCCGAGGTCTATCATCAGCAGCATGCAGAAGAGCAGCAGCAGCCCATAACATTTTTTCTTTCCTGTGTAGTTTTTGTGGCTGTATTCTAAAAGGTTTTGAAGTACAAGCCAGATGGCTACATGGAATGTACACAATTCCTTTTTAGCTTGCTGAATAGGTCCACCTTTTTGGTTTGGTTGATTAGCATATAATTCAGCTGGGTATGCACTCATTAGAACACCATTATGTTTATTTGGTTTGCACTGCTCTACACTTCATGTAGAGCCATTTTTAAATGCAAATCAATGCATTGTCATGTGTGCGTCATTCTGCAATGTGAACAAGGCATGACTGAATTGTGTAGGGTTTATTGAATCCAGCCCTGTATCTTAGTCTATGAATATTACACAATAGTATATATCACCTGCCATTAATCTTATAATCTTGAACCACTGTCCTTTCTGGTTCTATCACGATGATATACAGCAACATAACCCCCCCCCCCACCCACACACACACACACACACACACACACTCTGTTAAGAAGAAAAGCAATACAAGGAAATTAATCTGTACACATACTGCACTCAATCTCCTTGCTTCAAAGAGCAGAACAGTATATTTTTTTTCAATTCCATTAGGAAACACAACATCCACTGAATAGATAACATCCAATTTTAGGAACTACAAATGTAAAGAACGTACTACAGCTAGGAAATTTATTTAAGTTGAACAGTGCAAATAGTACACAGGTTAGTGCTTTCAGGGATCTACCCCTTCATCAGACAACTGTCGAAACTCCACACTCCCTTAAATACTTTAAACAGTCACATGATGATACAAGCAATTACCCTAATCACTATTAATTAAAAAGAAACACCGTTGCCAACGCAGAATAAAAATATATAAATATATAATGCAATGTGAATATCATACATCACACATTCCTTGTCCAAACTAATAATTCTGTTAAAACATTCATAGAAAAAATGCATATAAAAAGCATATAAAATATATCTATGAAAAAATGTGTAAAAAATGCAGATGACTTGATACCAATGAGTATATATACTAATGCATAAGCCTTGCTGAGAGTATATAGGCATAATAAAAATTTGTAGAAAAATAAGTTAATGATAAAATATACATATATACTTACATACACATAAAAACAGCATATAAACATGCGTAACTGTAAAAAATAATATATATATATATATATATATATATATATAAAAATATAAAAAAAATACTGGACGTGCCATTCAAAAAACTCAATGCCTCAATGGTCGAGCTTTTAAAAACAGTTTAAGAGACACCATTTGATTCAAACCTGCGGGTTTGCCTGCATTAAATTGTATGATCCATCTCTGTTCGGCAGCTTCTGTATCATTAGATAAGTTGCCCCACCTCTGTTTCTCAGACAGTATCTGTAAAACTAAAAATTTGTAGATATGTTCTGGTCCTGTACTCTTAGTGTGCATGGCAATAGCACTACTTTATTTAACGTTTCTGATGTCTCTATAGTGTTCAAGGATCCTATTCTTTAGGCATCTATTAGTCTTGCCTATATAGAAACTGTAGCATGCCACACAATATGCAACATAGACCATGTTTGATGTAGTGCAGTCAGCATAGAAATTACTACTGTAACTAAACTTCCTAGAGGGATGTGTAAATGTGCTACCATTATGTATATGCTTACAGGCTGTACAATCCCTGCACATATATGTACCCAATCTGTCAGACCTATTAGTGATATTGATTGTGGCACTTCAATAGCACAATTAATTTCTCAATGTTCTATTGTTCTTAAACATGAAGCTCGGCTTGGTCCCAGATATGCCTTGTAGGCTGTCAATCGTGGAAAGAATACCCCAATTTTTAGTATTAACATCACATACTACATTTATGTTGCTTGCAAATGTTAGTGGCATCCTAAGTGTGTTGTCTGTACCTCTGTGTTTATGGGTGACCACCTCTCGGTCAATAACTTGTCCATCCACCTCACCTGTAGTACATGCATCAAAGTAGGGTCTACATCTACCCACCCTATTACTCCAGCCATCTACGATACATCTATCGATAGTTTTTGCATCATAACCCCTATCTAGAAATTCTAGTTTAAGCTGATGTAATGCTGTCTGTAATTCATCTTCATCATTAAACAGTCGCATGATCCTATATACTTGGCCTTTAATAATGTTAACCTTCGTGTGGTTAGGATGATACTAGTATTGTGTAGGAACGTATTCTTCCTGAACTGCTTCCTGAATAAACTAGTTCTAATATGGTTCAGGTCATCTCTCCTCACTTTGACATCCAGGAAGTTAATTTCAGTACTAGAGTACTTAGAAGTAAATCTAAGAAATCCAGTGGTGTTGTTGAGGTAGGTAAAATATGCATTCAGCTGTGCCTCTGGACCATTTCACAGCAAAAAAATATCATCCACACCATCTCTTTCCTAGATGGGTGTAAATGTAAAACCCCTTTCAAAAACTGTTTCACTTGAGCATTCCTAGAAAAGGGGATCTATGGACTGACAAATGTAACTTGATAGAGGAGTACAACAAATAGTAATTCAGACAAATAATCAAGAACCAGAGGCATCCAGGATAGCAGAGGATCTTGTCTCTTAGAGTGGCACCAACTAGAAAATCATTTCCACTCACACATATATGATTTCCTAGGAGTAGGTTTCCTTTCTGATATCTGCTGCACATCTTCAGAACTAAAGTGTCTAAAGGTATTACAATTGTATCATTCAGGCAGTTAATTGAAGCATTTCCAGATAAGTGTGCATCAAAGTCCCACAGTGTGTGAGCAAATCCAGACTGTGAGAAAGCTTGTGGTAATTGACCTTGGCCAGTTTGAAAAGAAAGGGAAAGCAACTGTTGCCTTGTCTGAAAGGGGTCACCACTTCAATTTTTTGGACAGTCCTTCTGAATTTTTAAAAGAACCCTTGCAATCATGGAAACGGTATAAAGGCATACAAGAACAATCACGTCCATGAGAATGAAAAGGTATTTGTCTTCAAGGTCTGCCTGCAAGGAGTCCTGGAGCAGAATTTCTTTCACTCTTTGTTCTGAAAGGAGGTGAAGAGATCTACTTGACAAAGTTTCCATGTTTGGGGGTCAGTACTGGTCCTACTGAGCTTGTCTGCAATAAATAAAGTTCTCTGATGGAATCTTTGATGCCTGAAGAGTCAGGCTGAGCTGAATTGCTGCATTGCAGGCCATCATAGCCATTCTACAAAAGGGGGTAGGATATGTTACCTCTTGTTTGTTTATGCACCTCATCACTATGGTGTTGTCGGTATACACTAGCAGAAGTCCTGGAGGCCAGAGATGATTAAAGGCCTTTAGAACATTGATAACAACCAAAATCGTTCTGATATTTATGTGCTTCTATCTATCTTCAGGATTCCATAGAGTTTATACTCTTATCCCTTTTGAAAATGCTCCCACACCAGGTCTGTAGCTTCTGCGATGACTGGCTGGACGGGATGGAAGGGTGAATGTAAAACCTGGGCTGCAAGCTCTCTGATCTACCCACTATCCAATCTTCCTCTCTGCAAATCTCAAAACTGTAATCTGACAAGTCAAAGGGTGTAGATTCAGAGTCCTGACTAACGTACAGTGCTATTCTATTTTCCTTATGTGTAGTCTGGCCAGGGGTATTATAATAATCATAGATGCCATGAAACATAAAATTCTGGGAGAAGAAAAGCTCTGCTCATGATTGAATCACATAAACATCTCAGGAGTTTCATTTTATGTGAAGGGATGAAAAAAAGATTTCTGCCAATTGATTTAAAATCCCATATTGAGTAGAAATTTCTGAACAGTGTTTAGAGATTCTTGACAGCTGGAAAATGATTCTGCAAAGATAAGAAAATCATCCAAATATGGGAGAAAGTATATGCCTTGGAGTTTGCAATAAGCAAAGAATGGAGTTAGGCATTTTATAAATGCCGTTGGTGCAGCATGGAGTCCAAAGGTACAACAGAGAACTGATAATACAATCCAGATGCAGCAAATCATAAGAAATACCTGTACATTTAGGTCTAACTTTACCATGAAAGCTAGAGTTCGGAAAAATGGCACAAGATTCTGAAGTCTCGTTTTTCATCAACAGCACCACTGTTAAAATGCTTCATTTGGCTGTAAATTACCCTGTAATGAACTCACTCCAATTGTATTCACTTTGTTATACTTTGATGTATATACACTTGCAATGTACTCAAACCAAACGTATTTACTTTATGTTATGCTGATGTTATGTTTTCTTGTTATTTGTGGAGCTTTTCTCCCGAGGCCTCAACTGAAAATGGGCTATTTGGCTCCGTGGACTATCCTGGTAAACAAATGCAAATAAATAAATAAATAAATAAATAAATAAATAAATAAGTGACATTATCTTGAACTTGGGGATCTTGTTATGGAGATTTAAATCTGAAAGATACAGCACTGGCTTTCAGGATCCCTCTGGTTTGAGGACCAGAAAAATCCTTGAGTAATAACCATTGCTACAAAGACTCAGTAGCAGTGGCTGTATTACTCCCTGGGCCACTGTTTTGTGCAGAATGGGAAGAAATAGAAAAGTCTGGTTTCCCAGGCAAGGAGGAATTTTCAGGAATTGATGGGGGGGCCCAATTATTAGGAGCACTCTTGTTGGAACATCCTCAGAACCCAAATGTTTGGGACTATCTGATGCTATAAGGGCAGTTGAAGTCTAAGTGATATAGAAAGGTTTCTGTGTGTGTGTGTGTGTGTGTGTGTGGGGGGGGGCAGACTATGTAGATAGCCATACTGACTAGGAAGGCTGTCCTTGAATATTTTGAGACTTTCCCCCTTTTCCTAGAGTTTCATTTCCATTGATTTCCACTGAGTATTATCTCCTTGTTGTTTAAACTTTTTGTTGAGAGAGGGGGTTGAAGAGGGGGAAACTATTATTTTGTTAGGGTTGAAACAGTTTTTCACTCCTTATATCACTTTACCCTTTTCATCACACAGCTTATAAGTTCATAGATGGTTACTACACTATCTGCCCAAAAGACATTTTATACCTAGCCAAGCTTACCTCAAATTCACCAAAATATTACTTAAATGTGTCAATAACCGAAGGAATTTTATTGTTACAATATAGGCTTGTATCCATCAAGCATTCATAGGCTGCCTTTGTCTATTAGGCACATAGGTATCAAACCAGGAGTAAATTTGCAATTTCCCATTCACTGGTCCAAGATACATTTGAATATTGTTAGGGATGGTCATTCCCATGGGTGGGCAGTCTACTTCATAGAAGGGTCAATCACCTGCCTTCCATGTTCTATTTATGTCACAGATGATATTTTGGTCCTTAGAACAAGTATTTTTTTATATAATTTGTTTTGTGGATGTCCCTTAAGTACCTCAACTGCCACAGGGCCGAAAACAAGTCTTTATGTAAGGGAGAGTTCACCATCTCAGATTCCACATCCTCAGCAAGGCAACTCAAAAGTGTTCCAGAAACAGCAGCTCTGGAAGAATCAGAGACATCATAAGTGCACTTCAGAATATGCTTTGTCACCTGAGAAACAGCTGTCACAGAACCATTTACAGACAGAATATTAGTTAACAACTTCTCTATATTTCCAAAAGACAGAAGCAAAAACTTTAACATATGGTCTTTATAATACAAAATCATGAAAATTAAAGTACTAGCACTATATATCTTCTAATGCAACTTATCCATTCCCTTCCCATCTTTATCTATGAAACTGGCTTAGACGCAATAATCTGTTTGGCAGCAGTAGTTTTAGATAGAGAAATGACTAATGGGTCTGCCTTGGTCTTAGAAAACAGGCAGTTATGAGACTGTGTTACCTTACATAATCTATCAAACTTTCTGGCTATCTGTCGGGTAAACAGGTATCAGTAAGAAAAACATCTTCTAAAGAAGGCAACACAGGAGGAATGGGAATTGTCGTAAGCATCTGTAGTTGTATTTAATCATAATGCAATGTTCTGCATTCTAGAGGCTTCACTCTTTTCTTATTGAAAAGCTTCACTCGTATAAGATAACATTTCTGAAAAGGAGATTTCTTTGTTTGGAATGTGTTCATGATTGCTTTTTTTCAAAATATGAAAGCTCAGAATGAGTAGAAGTTTTAGAGGCACAATACTCCCCCTCTCAGATTGAGAAGCAAATATTTTCTCTTCCTGCCTGAGGACTTACTATGTATTAAAAAGGCAGCCATCAATTCCTTATCAAAACCCTATAAATCAATGCCATACAGAGTGATAGGTTGACAGTTTGTTTCTCACCAAGCATAGAGTTTCCAAGTCTGACAAGCCCCTTAGGCACATTGGTCCCAGCTTCCAAATTCCCCTCTGAGCCAAGAGAAAGCACATCATCTGCCCCTTCCCCAGTCAGAGACAAAAGGGTTCTCCCTAGCCCACACAGAGCTTCCTTTCATTCACAGAGGTTGTGACTATCTCACTGGTCTTTGTTGGGTGCTAAAGCTACACCAACAGGGCTGGAGAAGAAGATGGGTGGTCTGCCACTGCATTGTCACCCAGCAGCAGCTTAGGCAAGAAAGAATCCACGAACATTCTACAAGACTCCTTAACAATGTTGTTCTTTTTGTGTGCTGGGGAAGGTAATACCAAGGAGACTGATTCCTGCTCTATTGGTAAGTTAACAAAAAAGAACTGAGATCAGGTAGTGTAACCTCAAAGTGTTAGCGAGTATGCAAGAGACAGAACTGGCAGTTCTGAGATAAATATCAAACTGACTGTATCTCACAAGCAAAATAGACTTTCTCTATTACTCTAAACTACCAAACAAGAGTAGCTGTTAGAAGTACAACTTTTTCCTCACAGAAAGGTTAAAAAAACACTAGGAATGCATAACATATCAAGTAAATATTCCATACCTTTTACTTTTTTCCTAAGTACATTCATACATAATTTGTCAAAAATGCAATATTCCACATAAATTTCAATTTGGAAAGGAAGGCAATCCGCAATGGGATTTATCTGCCCACCTTGTAGATCACAGCTGACTGATGTGGACTGCTAAGACTTGCTTGCTTTGTAGCTTCTTGGTGCTCCCCCTGCCTTTTATAGGACTGATCTGCATGATAATGACAGAGAAAGCATCAGGAAAGCACCCAAAGCTTTCAGAAGTTGGACAGTACAGGTGGGGATAAACCCACATATTTTAGATTATTACAGTGGTGATCATTTTGAACATCAATGTTAACAACTTATGCACTCATTAAAAACACATTAGCAAAACCTGACTCAGTGCATTGTAGGATACAATACTTCTTAAAATGCCAATGCTAATATATTACTTCTTAAAGTATGTAAGAGCAATATTTAAAATTTGTCCATGATTTTAGGATTTTGTTTCCTCAAAATGTTTTGGCTTTGTTCCTGATCTTATCACTAAGACGTTGAGAGAACATTTTATTTTAAAATAAAAGTGAATTATCTGAATTATACACAGACAAATTATCTATAATTTCTGGGACATTAAGTGGAAAAGATATAAATTACCATTTGCTTTGGCTTTTCAGGATTACAATGATTTGAGTGAAGTGACCTGAAATACTTTAAAGTATGGAAAATTTTGAAATTGTTATATTGTCATTATTTTGCCATCTGAAGTACTCATAGAAATGGCTATAACTGCTAGGTGGGGATGGGAAATGTGTGGATAAAAATAAGTGAACCCATTGTTATTTGCTCATTTTAAACATTCACTGATTTGGCTTTGCAAGTTGTGTATATTTGTGTGAAGTAAGCTAGAATACTTTGTTATTGTAAAATGTATTTATTTTTTACCACAATCTGATGTTTGAGGTGTATGTAGTAAAGTGGATGTAGCTGATAGGCTATCTGTGGATACAAATGATTTACCCTGCTGTTTTTCATCACTGTTAAACGGTAGATCTGGAATGACAACAGTAGTGTCTTTTCTGGAATTAATTTGGATAAATGTTTAGGCAGAATCAGGTACAGTCACACCTTCATTTAACAGTACATGGACTGTCTTCACTGGTGTGGAAACTGGAATGTCCAGCCCTGTTTCAGATACACAGTGAGGTAAAGCCTTTGATAAAACAGGAACACTTTCTTTACCTGGTGACCAGGTTATTCTTGATGGAAACACATGGGAATGACTCTCAAAAACTCAACATTCGCATTCAGGACAATCTGGAACTGCTTGCATATGTCCATAATTGTATCTAACTAGGGCGCCATCTTCTGTTTGCCCCACATATGAACTCAATTCATTATTTTTTTCCTATTGCAACATCAGATTTCTCCTACTTTCTCTTCCTACAAACTTAAGATATACTGGTTGGCTTGTTTGAAGGACAAGTAGTAGTTTCGAACATCGCCTAACATAATATCTCATGTAAGGAGCTTTAGCTCTTTGAACATTCTGTATTATGAATTCATATGGAATAGTCTTTGGATCAGACTGGGACTCCAGCATTGGCATATTAATCCATATTTGCTTTACTAGCATTAGTGAATGGCTTACTAACTCCTGTAGCACTGCGTGAAGCAGTTTGATATGACATGAGAGCTCTGTGAGGGTTTGTCTGTCTGTCTCAATATCATTTTAGCTGTTTACACTCCACCAGTTTGATTGAGGAGTAAGAGAAATTGAGGTAGTATAACTAAAAAAAAATAAAGTTGGCAGCAAACTGTTAAAGTTTAGTTTTCACAACCTGCAAACCCATTGCCTGTCACCAGTTAAATGGGTATTCCATATCAGGTAAATACAGCCATTAACTTTGCTATAATGTGTTGGCTAGTCATAGTTGTTACGTATAATATGTCTCTGTCTTTAGAGTAATATCTGTATGCCATAGAGTAATGCCCTCAAATTCAGACAAATCAGATGCTATTTTTTACAAAGACCTTGATGTAAGGGTGTTGGCAGTAATGTCTCCCTTCTTGGAAATGATTTATGAATAATACAGTTCTAACTCTTTGAAACATGCTGTGCAAGGTGCAGATTAATATGGGTCTATATTATAACCGTGAAACCTCACATATGTGAATACGGAAACGTCAACACATATTGAGTGAACCACGAAAACACCAAACGTCCTGAACCGCGAAATTCAAAATGTCGAATCGGCATAGTTGGCCAACCCCACTGCCTGCTACGTACTACCTACCCAAACAAAATAAATAATCCACATACACACACTTAACAAAACCTTACTTCTAACCCTAAACTAAAGCTTACATATATTACTATGTATGCACTTAGCTTAACCCGCACCCTACCCCTAAAGTCTGTAACTATTGCACACTTACCTTAAGGAGCTATACCAGAGAAGGGCCAACTATGACGATTCGACATTTTGAATTTCGGTCTTCAGGACGTTTGGTGTTTTTGCAGTTTGCTCAATATGTGTCGACGTTTCCGTATTCGCACAACTGCAGTTTCACAATTGTAATAGGTAAACGATTAATATTAGGCTACCACACTGACATTCTGGCTCCCTCCTAATATTTTATGAGGCCTTGGTATCTGCTTTAACATTTTGTCAAGTTATAATGAGGGTACTACATACCATGCAATCTTTTAGAACAGGAATTCTGAACAAACCCAAAAATTATTGGGAGAGATATGAACAAAATCAGGCACTGTTGAATATTGCTATTATAAACACTGACAGTTGATGGAATAAAAAGTCTGCATTAGCATTGCATTTTCTGAAGAATATGAAGTCTGAAACTCAAATGTCTGTCATTATTTAGAGAGGTGTCATAATGGTCTCTTCATACCTCTCAGTCTCTTAGAGAAAGAAATCTGGACAAAGCCATAAATAAAAGTGGGTGAAAGACCCAAAAATAGAGAATTTTTAAATATTGCTCTTAAAAGCTTAGAAAGTTGATAGAATAACAGGTTTTGCATTGGCATGAATTTTCTGAAGGGTATGACTTCCGAAACTTAAATCTTTGTCATTTTTTCTAACTTCAGTCTTAATGATTTGCCACTAATTTGCCAGAAAAAAATGCAATTTTATGAAAAACGGACCAAAAATATAAGGCAAAAATCTGGACATACTGCGAAAATCTGTACAGTTTAGGTACTCTCTATGGTAACCTTTTGAAATACTGGGACCAGCATGAGTGACCCCATAATGTGGAAACTGAATTGCAAAAATACAGACCTATATATACAAAGTATGAGATGCCATTTTTCAGATATTCCCTTTTCTCCCAGGTATGGTGATCTCATTGTTGGTATATTACCCTCCCCCCTGCAAAAAAAGGAAATTTAAAGGACAAGAGCAATGTTTAGTATAAACTGTCTTTTCGGTCTCTTTTTTTTTTTTTTCATGTCAGGACTTGGTAATTTCAATAGGGAGCCAGTCTATACATAGTTGGGAACATCTTCTTTGGTATCTGACTACATCTAGTCACATATTGAATTTTTAGATAATATTTCAGTCACACTAAAATGGCTTTCAGGAACATGGCTTGCTTTGGCATTGAACCTCTTAGTATCATGACTAATCTTTGACCACTGGTTGATTCCTTGTGTAAATTGTAGGAGTTGATTAGTGGAAGCAATGGCTTGTGGTTAGTCTGGAGTTGGAAACTCTTTAGCCTCATAAGGTATCTGGAGAATTTCCAACATGCTCACATATTTGCAAGGTGTTCCATCTTGATCTGTGAATATCTCTATTCAACAACTGTTAGTAATCTTTAGAAATAAGCAACAGGCCATAACAGTTTTTCATCTGTTTGGAGTAAAGCAGCACCTAGGCTGCGGTTATTAACATCAGCTCTCACTGCTGTTGGCTTTGGGACATAACAGTGTGTTAGCATTGGAGCTGTTGTCTGCATTTCTTTTACTGTGCAGAAGTCTTGAGTTTGAGCATTTCCCCAAAATCGGGATAAAACTTCTTTTAACAAGTATCTCAGTGGATGTAGGCCAGTAGGCAGATATGGCATAAACCTGGCAAAGATGTTTATCATACCTGTATCCTGTTGTATGCCTGTTAAGGCATCTATAATTGAACCTGCCTAGCCCCTAACCCAAAAGTACCGCGTGGCACCTATCCAACACGGCAGCCCTAAGACGTCCCTCTCCTGTGCGAATGCACACAGCTAGTTAAGGCATCTATAATTGAACCTGCCTAGGTAAAGAATCTACCTTTCTCACAGCATTTTATTCAGACTGTCTAGTGTCAGGCAGCAACGAAAGACCACAGACTTGTTGATTCTCTTCCAACCTAACTTTTTGCTTAAAATCAAACCATTTGATATTTGAATTCAACATTCAGTTATTTGCCACCTGTAAACTTAATCTTACTATAATAGCGGACCTTAGACTAAATGTAACAGTCTGCTACATACTATTAAAGGCGGCTACCTTTAGAAGAAGGTAAATCCTCGGCGGTGTAATCCCGAGGTTTCATTACACCCCCGCGGTATCTCCGCCGCGTCATTTTGTCTAGGGACCAGAACCGACCAGACCTCTGCACATTTACGGTCGCCTTTTGGAGTAATAGGGTATGTTGCAGTTGATTCCTACCCTGCATTGTCTTTTTTCAACAGTTATTTCCAACTGAACCAATGTTTGTTGTGGGTGAATCACTTTGATGCTAGCCTTGCTTTGATTTGATGTTGCAGTTGTTTGCTATGGAACAAATGCTTGTTTGTTGAGTAAATTGATTGAATGCGAGCATGTGCATTCACAGTTGTGATTTAGCCAGTCGCTTGTGAAGCACGCTCATCCAGCCTCTTTTACCTTGCTTTAGATGTGTTTTGTTGTTCTTGCAGTTGAACAACCGTTGTTTGTTAAGAAGTTTACTACCAGGGTTACTGCTGAAACGTGAGCGCGTTGTTAGTGTTGCTCGCTCATCCTAGCTTAACTCTATTATATGTTTTGCATTTTTGACTTGACCTCCAGTGTAAAGTGTTTCTTCACATGCTTAAGCTCTAAATTTGTTATAATTGTTAGCATTGCCTACAGTGCGTACTTCAGGGCACGCTCTGAAGGCCCAGTGGCGTAGCCTCAGCGCCCCAGTATAGCGTAGGTCGCCAAACAGTTAAACAGTGCTATGTGATAAATATTCCGTAACTGTTTCACCCAGAAGAATAACGCCATTACATGTTTTATCTCAAACTGTTTAATTTAGCTGTGACTTGTGTATTGTTTGAATCTCATCTATTCTGTACTTTATTTTCTCTTCTCAGCCCCTAACCCAAAAGTACCGCGTGGCACCTATCCAACACGGCAGCCCTAAGACGTCTCTCTCCTGTACGAATGCACACAGCTAGTTAAGGCATCTATAATTGAACCTGCCTAGGTAAAGAATCTACCTTTCTCACAGCATTTTATTCAGACTGTCTAGTGTCAGGCAGCAACGGAAAGACCACAGACTTGTTGATTCTCTTCCAACCTAACTTTTTGCTTAAAATCAAACCATTTGATATTTGAATTCAACATTCAGTTATTTGCCACCTGTAAACTTAATCTTACTATAATAGCGGACCTTAGACTAAATGTAACAGTCTGCTACATACTATTAAAGGCGGCTACCTTTAGAAGAAGGTAAATCCTCGGCGGTGTAATCCCAGCTCCGCTTCGCCCTCGCTACGCTCGGGCTCGCTCCGCGCCCCTCCCTGCCCCCTATTCCCACCCGCCCCCACTACCTCTACATTTATTTTGATCATTAGATCCATCCCTCTTACCTCCACCCAATCGCAACAGTCCCTCTCCCGAATACCATTCCCCCCACTCACCACCTGACTTTACTTCAAGGACCACCCCCTCTATCCACCCACCCACACAACTCCTTCATTAACACTCTCACCTCCCGCCTCCTAGTCTCTCTGTTCACTAATCGTAACAAGGCAGCTCACCCCCACACACACCATGGCA
Organism: Protopterus annectens; assembly: GCF_019279795.1. NCBI lineage: Eukaryota > Metazoa > Chordata > Ceratodontiformes > Protopteridae > Protopterus > Protopterus annectens. Next base: position 1,735,589,239 of record NC_056732.1, read on the forward strand.
GGACACTCTTATACTAATCTCCCTCTTATAATGCTTCTTCTTATCTCAACCTACCTGCTAACAAGTTATGATACCTTAAACCCTGCAGGCACCTACCTACCTAACAGTCAAACCTCCCTGTACTCCCATGTCACCCTCAATCGTATTCATCCCTCTTTTTACCCAACTTCTAACAATAATCCCTACTGCTTCCACCTCACCCTCTCTTACCCAAAAACATCCTCATCTAGGGATTATCTCATACTAATAATTAAACTCCAAAGAATACTTGACCATTTAAAAAGATCCATAACTAGAGATGGTGACATCCACCCCAACCCTGGCCCCTCCATTGACCTAGGCTTAAACTCTGGAAGCACTCCTAGAAGCCCATTAGGCTCACTCCATATGCTTCACCTCAATGTACGAAGCATCAACAACAAAGTTCACAACTTACATGCTCTGCTAGAAATCCACTCCCCTGACATCATGTGTCTTTCTGAAACCTGGCTCAAACCTATCACCAAGGATGAGGAAATCATCCCACCTGGGTATAATATCCTCAGGGCAGATAGAGTTACAAGAAAGGGCGGAGGAATAGTAGTTTTGTTCAAGAACTCCTTGAACATTACTAGACACCCCCTTCAACCTCCAATTATCCACAACCAAGAATTGATTGCCCTAAAACTAAGCCTAAATAACCAAAAAAGTATTAATCTCATAGTCACCTATTTACCCCCAGGGAACAACATTGAAATCCTTGAACAAACCCTCAACTGGCTTACCACCTTCTATCCACAAGAAACAATAATTCTAGGAGACGTTAACATTGACTGGTCTCTATACTCCTCTCATCCCAATCCTCTCCCTATTAACTTACACGGTTTTTCCCAACTTATTCTTTCTCCCACTAGAATTGGACATGCCCAACAAAAAGATAGTACCATTGACTGGATCCTTACAAACAAAGACCCTACCAACTATACCGTGGGGACCCTCCCCAACGACCTTAGCGACCACCTCATTACCTTTATAACAAAACACAAATGTCCAAATACTCACCCCCCCCCCAACCAGACTTGTTAGGAACAGCAAGAATTTCATCCCGGAACAATTTCTTGCAGACCTTAAAGCATGCAACTGGTCTATCCTAAAAACCCTTCCCTTAGAAGAGAGTGTATCCCATTTTAATGATACTTTCCTCAAAATACTTGACTCCCATGCTCCGAAACGACTCATTAGAATCAGGGATCGTATCGCACCTTGGCTAACTAATGACACAAAAAATAAAATTAAACTCAGAAACCTGGCATGGAACAAATGGAGGACCACTAAAACCCCCCTAGACCGTAGCAAATTCCTTCAGCTTAGAAACTCAACTAAAGCAGCCGTTACATCCGATAAAAAGCAATATTTCTATCACCTCCAAGATAAGCATCAAAACAACCCTAAAAAATTTTGGGCTGGCTTCAACCACCTCCTCCATCCAGGCAAATCTTCCACCCCCACACCTGCAACACTCATGGATAAAGATCCAAGCGAGATAGCAAACTCTTTTAATTCTTTTTTTACTGAGACTATCCAGTCCCTCGCCAGCCAGCTTACCTCTTCCCCCTCGGCCGCAACCACACCCAAGGATCCTAATCAACCTGCCTTCAACTTAGCACCCACCTCTACCTTCTATATCCGTACCCTCCTAAAAAAACTCAAACCAACTACCCTAGCAGCTGACCTACTTCCGGCAAAATATTTGCAAATAGCAGCTGATGCCATTGCTTACCCTATATCTATCCTTATTAACCATTCTATCTCTGAAGCCTCTATTCCCACAATCTGGAAAATCTCCTATATCATTCCTCTCCACAAAGGAGGTCCCTCCACTGATACATCTAATTATAGACCCATTGCAATACTGTCCCCCCTATCCAAAATCATGGAACGCTGCATTCACAAACAACTTATCACCCACCTTACCCATAATAATCTCCTATCTAACTCCCAACACGGCTTTCGCCCGCATCATAGCACCACCACTGCTCTCCTCTCCTTTGTTGACTCAATCAACTGCAACCGGAATAACAAATTAATTTCCTCTGCGCTCTTTCTTGACCTATCGAAAGCCTTTGATATGGTTAACCACAAACAACTTCTCCTCACACTGGAAACCTTCAATCTTAGCAAATCCACCATAAGTTGGTTCAACGCATACCTCTCTGGTAGAAAACAAGCGGTACAGTGGCAAAATATGATTTCAGACCTTCTCCCCACCAATATCGGTGTCCCTCAAGGATCTATCCTCGGTCCCCTTCTTTTCTCTCTCTTCATTAACGGTTTACATTCAGTCCTTCCCAATACCACCTGCATCCAATATGCAGATGACTCTACCCTTATTTGTTCTGACGACTCTCTCACCAACCTCCAAGCTACTACCCAAATCTGCTTTTCATTAGTCGAAAAATGGTTCTCAGACCTAAAACTCCTACTCAATCCAACCAAAACCAAATTACTTTTATTCTTCCCTTCTCCAGCAATACCTCCCAGTCTACAATTCCCCAGCACCCAAACCCCTACCTTTGTTGTCTCTGCTAACAATGGCACCAAAATCTTTCCAGTCTCCCACACCAAACTACTTGGGGTGACAATAGACCACAAACTTAGATTCGACATGCATGTGAATCTGACCATTAAAACACTTAACAAGAAACTCGGGTCCATGTACAGGATTAAGAAATTCTTAACCCCTCACACCAAACTAACCATCGCTCGAACTCATCTCCTCTCCACCCTCCTATATGCCTCCCCCATATTCTCCTTCCTTCATAAAAAAGAGCTTAATAAACTATCCACTGCCTATCACCACATAGCTAGATTTATCACAGGAATGCCCTACCGTACCTACCATTGCCTAAACCTAAGAACACTAGGATGGTTAGAATTGCCTAATGTTCTGAAACTCAACCAGCTTACTGAGGCATTCAAAATCATTAAACACCCTGACAAAACTCCCTCACTAAATAACATTCTTACCTCCTATTCAAATCTGTCGTCCCTCAGGTCATCCAAAAGTAGTCAAGTATTGACCATCAAACCTAACAACTCAGGAGGGGAAGCTCTTTATGCCAATTCCATTGGCAAGACTTGGAATGCCCTTCCAAGCAACCTTAGACAAATGACCACTCTGGACCAATTTAAAATTCACCTCCAAGCGTTACTAAAAACCCAATGGCTATGCCCATGCCCTAACCCCGACTAATATCACATGCCCTTGACCCCAAACAGCCTAGCCTAGCCACCACGTAACCCAATTCAAATGGGTACACCCTATAACCTTTACAATCCATCTAACCAACTCCTTTTTTTTCCCAGGATTACATCTTTTTTATTACTTATTGTTCTTATCCAATATTAGAAGTGTACTCAACATATTGTACTAAATGTCTAATTTCTATTGTATTGTTTGGAATATGTGCTCTTGTACCTCTGTTCTTTGGAGCTTTTCTCCCCGGGCCTCCACTGAAAACGGATATGTATCCAGCTGGACTATCCCGGTCAACAAATGTAAAATAAAATAAATAATAAATAAAAAAATCCTATCATAGCTCACTCCTAGAGGTTGGACAGTTTAGCTTTGCTATTGCTCTGACTTTGCTTACCTCTGATCTGATTCCTCTAGCCCTCAAGCTATGACCAAAATATTGAATCTCAGACTTTCTACAACAGCAGCTGTCTTTCTTCAGTTTCATACCTGGATTCTTAATAGCCTGGAGTAATGCTTTAACCTCGGAAATTCTTAGTAGCTTGGAGTAATGCTTTTAACCTTGAATCACATACACTTTGGATTATCACAGTATCAAAAATATTATTGAAGAAAACTGGGACATTGTCACAGGAAACCCTTTTCTGATTAACATCAAATGCTATGGAACAACTAGTCACCACTCCCACAAGAGGGGATAACATATTAGACCTAATCATCACAAACATGGGGACACAATGCTCCACACCGAAAGTATACCCCTCATTGGTGAGATCAGACCATCCACATCCCGCCCCCACCCCCAGCACAGAAGACCACAGTGAAGAATTTCTCAAAAGCTGACTCCACACTTCTTAAGACTGAAGTGGTATCCTTCAAGGCTCCAGGGCCAGTGGAAACCACAGCCCATTCCGCTGAATCCTATATAAACACATTCTATGGACACCTTCAAGAATGCATGGATCATGCAATCCCAAATAAAACCAAGACCCATTCCCCCAAAGGCAGGCGTCCTGACTGGTGGACCCCAGCCATTAATAAGATATACAACAGAAGGAGGAAGCTACTACATGATAGAGCAAAATCCCTAAAAGGGAAGGCATCTCTGATCAGTACTAGCAAAAAACTACGATCACTCATAAAATCATCCAAGGCCAACTTTGAGAGAAGAATTGCACAAGACACTAAAGACAATCACAAGGCCTTCTTCAGTTATGTTAGAAACCTGGGTGGACACTCCCAGATATGCTCAGAATTAGTCCAAAATGACAAAAAATACACTGAACCCACAGACATTGCCAACATACTGGCAGACAGGTTCAGTGCAAATTTCTCCCCCCCCAAAAGGACAAATATCTATCCCAGCAGAGTGTTGCCTCCCTGACATCTCAGATGCCCAGGCGAGAGCCGCCCTCTCCAAAGCTAAAAACACAGCATCAATGGGACCAGACGGTGTCCCGGGTTGCGTGATACATGAACTCCAAGAAGAACTAAACCCGCACATAAGGCTGCTGTTTAATCTTAGCCTTACTACAGGATATGTACCCAAAAAATGGTGTACAGCAACAGTGGTCCCACTCCACAAAGGAGGTGCCTCTACGGACCCTGGAAATTACCGCCCCATAAGCTTGACGAGCCTGGTCTACAAAGCTATGGAGAGGATCATTATGGAACTCATAACAAAGACATTGGGGACCTACAGACATTGGATCCTACCCAATTCGGCTTTGTCAAGGGCAGATCCTGCCTCTTGAACCTGGTCGACTTCTTTGAAACAGTCACTAAGGCCATTGATGAGGGTAAGGCAGTTCACACAGCCTACCTTGACCTTGCAAAAGCCTTTGACACAATACCCCACTCGGACATCATAGACAAGCTCACCAGCTTAAATGTAAACCCCTATGTCATAAGATGGGTTGCAAACTGGCTCAAGGACAGAACCCACAAGGTCAGAATTGCTGGAGCCATGTCAGACTCTAAACCAGTTACAAGTGGCATCCCACAGGGCTCGGTCCTGGGACCTCTCTTGTTCGGCATTTATTTTTCTGAGGTGCAAGCTAACATAGGAGGATTGTGGCTGACCAAGTTCGCAGATGACTGCAAACTGGGTGCCATAATTGATTCTCCAGCGGGCACAAGCATCCTTCAAAAAGGTCTCATAGAAACGGATAACTGGTGCCAGAGCCATGGCCTTAAACTAAACGCCAAAAAATGTATAGTCATACCCTTTGGGAAGAACAAAGTACCCACAAATTACCACATAGGTGGTAACCCATTAAGTACGGAAGAAGTAATCAGGGACCTAGGGACCCAAGTTGACAGTAACCTCTCATTTGACACTCATATTGCCAAAGTGGATAGAAAGACCTTCTATATTGCCCACCTTATCATGAAAGGATTCACTAAAAGAATCACAGGCCTAAAGCAGATGCCCTACACTGACCGCCTTAAAAAACTCCAGCTATACTCTGTCGCATATCGTCTACTCAGAGGCGATCTCTGCTTAACATACAAGGCCATGTCAAACCCAGAGCTGTTGGACATGCTACACTTAAAGAAATCCCAATCCCTCAGAGCTACACGCTCCAGGGATCTAAACCTTGTCATCACAATAAACAAAACATGCTGGAGGGATAGGTTCCTGACCCAGAGACTCCCCAGACTCTGGAATAGATTGCCCATACATGTATCAGGCCCATAATTGAGTACAATGCCCCATTTGGGATGTACCTTACCTGACACCTGCAGCAGTTAGAAAGACCCCAAAAGTACCTCATCAAGAGGATCAAGGGTCTCAAACATATGCCATATGCTGCCCGGCTAAAGAAACCCCAGCTCTATTCAGTCGCATACCATCTACTCAGAGGCGATCTATGCCTGACGTACAAGGCCATGTCCAATCCGGAATTAATGGATATGCTCCACCTCAGAAAATCCAAATCCACCAGAGCCACGAGAGCGAGTGATTTGAACCTCAACACAGAAATAAATAGGACGTGCTGGAGGGACAGATTCATAACCCAGAGGCTCCCCTCACTCTGGAACAGAATCCCAGTCCATGTTAGGCAGAGCCCCTCACTGACTCTCTTCAAGAGAAATCTTGACGAGTGGATGGGAGATCGTAGGTTTACCCCGGGGGTCATCTCTGTGTCACTGCTAGACAGAGGCGCAGTAAACTAAACCCTAAATGGGCACACTATCCTCATTCCAAGGGGTGGCGAAAGCCAAACACACTCTGACTAGGCTTATAAATGCCCTAGGGCAGATAGCCTAGTATGAACCTATGAACCTATGAACCAATGAAGCCCCATCATTTGTTTATAGGAAGGCCAGGAATATTAGAAGTTTTGTTGAATTTAAACCTAGACCATGTGAGAAAAGCACTAAAAGATGTGAAACTAATTGTACATTTTGTATATTTATACAGCAAGGTGATAGTTTTTATTGCCCTTATTTAAAGAAGATCATTAAAACCAGTGCAGGGGGTGACTGTAACACTAAAAAACTAATTTACAGGGCACAGTGCAATGAATGTGATGCATTCTATGTGGGCAAGACTGTAAATAAACTGAAGAGAAGGATTTCATGTCATCTGTCAGAAATCCGCTATGAATGTAAAAATAATGCACTAGCCAAACACCTTTCTCTTCATAAAAGACACACAGGTTTTAAGTTACAGATCCTGGATCACATAGACATGGGTGATCGTGAAGGAGACATCCCGAATATTCTGGAGAAGCATGAACTCGTGGCAATTAAAGCTGAACTCTTTTAGAAAGCCTGGACTAAACTACTACTGTTCAATTAAAAGTGTACTGGAACTTAGAAAATTGCCACATTGTTTACATGACTAATTGTATTTTATTTTATTTTTTTCTACAAATTGGTTTTAAATACCATTTTAAATCATTTGAAATTTAAGTGTATATTTTGTTTCCATCATCATACATATATATTTTTTATTTTTATTTTTTTCTGGTTCTCTTTTTTCCACTTTATTCAAAATGATGGTAATAACAATACTAACTAATTATACAATTATACAGGTTTTTAGGGTTCTTGTACACAGGCCTGAAGAAGTCTAGAAAGACGAAAGCGATCTTTGTTAACAATAGGTTATGAAAATAGAAACTGATTTTTACATGCAAAATGTATATGTATATATTTATATATAATTTTTGATCGCAAAATGAACTAAGGTTGATATATTTCCAGCCATGTAGTATATTGCCTTGTATAAAATCACAGACTTAATAATCTACTTAATAATTTGGTTAAATAAGATATACCATTAAAGTACATTAGGGCTATATATTATTATGACGGCTACTTGTCACACTGATGGGGGAAGGGATGTGAATTTAACATGTGTACCAATAACACTTTGTTTTACAGCACAATAAACCACTCCCATGCCTGATAAAAAGTACATATATATTTAGAAAGCTTGTGAGGAAATTATTACTCTATTTTTGTTTTACTTGGATCGCTTGTCTGCGTACTTAATAAAGGATTTTCGACTGGAAACAGACTGCCTGCCTTGCGTGGATTACTTTCGAATACTTAGTAATGCTGTAGAATTATATATTTTCTATTATTACTTTTTGACTTGACAAGTTTACGTTCGCTACTTCTACTACTACTATTGTCTGATCTGATTAATATACAGTGATTAACTAGAAATATATGGACTGAAAATCTTCCACACAGAGAAGTTTCTTACACTGTTTTCTTTATCAAGACTAAAGACCAGTACATCATCCATGACAAGAATAAGACCTTCATGTCCCTTTAGTAAATTACTCATCTTGTGTTGAAATATTTGTGGTTTTGAAGTTTTTCCAAATGGCTGTCTCTTAAAACAGAATCTTCCTTTTGGAGTAATGCAGATAGTGTTTGACGAACCGTCTCTAGGGGTATTTGCCAAAACCCACTGGAAGCACCTAACATAGAATATATTTTGGCACTGACCATCTAAGGTGCTATTTCTTGTAGAGTAGGTAAAATAAACCTTTCTCACATGACTGGATCAATATGCTTTTTCAAATGAACAGATATGAACACTGCGATTCTTTTTTTATGACTGGAACCATTGTCACACACCATTCAGTTGGTTCAGTTACACTTTCAATCACACCTTGCTCTTGTGTTCTCTTTCGTTCTGCCTCTACTTTACACAGCACAAGAAATACCAATCTCCCCGGTGGGGTCCCATCATTTGGGACAGCATTTGGCTTTAACCTTCTCTTTACTGGTTAACAAAGTGGACCAGCATCACCAAATATATCTACAAAGGTTTTGTTTATCCTGGCAAGAATTCCCAGCTCCCATACTGCAGGTCTGCTAAGTCAAATATTTTTATATGGACCATCTAGCACATAAACCTATAACTCAGACTTGTGCCCCTTAATATCAGACATGGCTGTAAATCTACCAATGCACTTGAATTTGTTTGGAGGGTTATGCATTGCTGTCTCTGCTTCATGGAACTGTGGATAGTCTGAGATTCTCCAATAGGAAATATGTGATTTCACAGTAACATAGGCCCCTGTATCAATCTGGAAACTCACTGGAGTTATATGATTAGGGAGTTTTACTTGCCAGTTTGATTCAGTGCTTGAAACAGCAGTTACTGTAACTAGGAAAAAAAAAACTTTCTGAACCCTTTTCTCAGTTGTATTCTAAGTTGCAGGACTCAGCATACTTTCACAAACAGCAGCATAACAACACATCCTATTACAGTTCTTACTCCTGGCATATGCTGCACACTGCTGTAATTCAACATGATAACATTAGGCCTTGTACATTTACCAAGCTTACATTCTATTTGCTTCATGCTGGTACATGCTTACCTTTGGCAGTACCATATTCTCAGCATTTTACTTCACATGCATTATTTGTCATATTCATGTAGCACTTTCTTTACTAGTTCAACTTCTGTAGTAGTTTCTATTCCTAAAGATAAATGTGTTTATAATTTTAACTTTTGAGTCACTTCAGTATCAGACTATCAGTCAGTCCAACTGCAGTTTTGTCTCTAATCTCTTCATCTTTCATTTTATTAACCACCCCCACACACACACACACAATTTCAGCCACTTCATTCAAGGACCTTAAAAGTGCTTGACCACTTTCAGCTTTAGCTAGAACACAAGCAAGTCCTTTCATGAATATTTCCTTTCATCACAAAATATCCACTGAGCTTACTAATTACTGACTCCTTTGTAATATTCTAGCCCTTTGAAATGAAAAGAAATGGTATATAGCATCCACTTCCTTGCCAAAAGTACATAGTAAAGTGATACCTTTGTCTATGGCTAAACCACTTTCTTACATTCAATATACATCCTGACAAGTTACATAAAATATTAACTCCCTTCTCTTTTGTGCAAAGAGTATCCCCTGGATTCTCAAAAGCCTGCACGGTGTGCATGATTAGTATTAGATAAAATGTTGCCAATATGGCGGCCGAGCGACTCACATACTTGCACGTTTGACGTGAGCGAGCGCTGTAGCACTAGTGCTGCACGTCCCCAGCCCCCGTATGCAAATCACTCCATTTGCAGGTGAAAACCATGCAACTGAGGTAAATTTATCATCCAGGAAGCATGAAGCAGGGCATGCAGGACTAGCGTAATATGCAGAAATGTACTTGGTTAGTAACTGAGTACGGCGCTGCAAACTGCAAAACAAAGCTATGACAGCTCCAAATAAAGGCTGCATAGCATTGAGGAAGAATGCCAATGGCCAAATAGAAGGCCATTGGCATTACAAACAATGCCAGATGTACAAAATACAAGCTTTATGATATGTCCGCCAATCATGTCCATTGAAGCATAGGGCAGCGGAGCTCAAATGGGACCGGTGGGGAAATAAAAAAATAAACCTAAAAACAACACTCCAACTAAAATCAGTATTCTGCCATGCAAGTCAATGGCAGGCAAAAGACAACCTGGCCAGTGAGAAGTGGTTGCTAAGGGGGGAGGCACACTGTGACACATGTAACTATGCATTAGCAGGCAGATCTATGCAAATGAGGGGAAGGATAGTGAATCCCAGTTTTCCCCAGGGTGTGAGGCAGGTCCCAAGAGTGTAAGAGTATAAATACTGGGTGCAAGACTAGGCTATAGGTGACATCATGGGTGTGTGTGTCAGGCAAACTGTAAGTGGATTGGAGCCCTGTGACTCAGGATTGCCCCTAACATAGCACAGCTAAGCTAGAGGTGTGTCTAAACTTACCTAGCACCCTTTACAAAGTGTAAGCAGGTGTGCCCGCCGTGCACCGGGTTGTACAGGATGAAAAAATAAGTTAAACCAGGAAATAGCAGCTCCATGCACATTTGAACAGGGAGGCAATGGGAAGGGAAAACAGCAATAGGAAGGTAATCAATGAGAACTAGCTGAGCTACCAGGTGAAATGTATCAGAATCAGCTAATTACACAGGCAGCAGACCAGCCCAACCCAGAACACTACTCTAAACAAAGCAAACACCCTCCCCCCTGGTTTTTCCACACTCTACACCACCGGTGAATACAAGCAGGGAAATTTTAACAAACAAACCTTCAAAATGAGAAGGGCTGCAGCAGGCAACATAGAACAACATGTGCAAGAGGCTGAGGGTGGTGAGGATGTGAATGCTGCTGAACAACCCACAGTGAGGAGACAGAGAAGAGTGTACAGACCCAGGGTAACCTACCAGGGGCTACATGAGCTGGAGATAGTGGAGCACTATAGGGTGGACAGAGACCTCCTACAGAAAATTGTTGAGCTGTACAGGCCACACCTGACACACCAAACTGTCCAATGGGAACCCATCCCAGTGGATACCAAGGTATGTGTAGGCCTAGATATATTAGCCACAGGTACCTTCCAAAGCACAACCAGGAATATCATGGGCATCTCACAGGCATCAGCATCCAGAGTATTCCACCAGTTCCTGGATGCCATGTCAGCACATGCCAGAGAGCATGTATATTTCCTCAACACATGTGAGTTGTTGACCAGCAATATGCATCTCTTCCACCAGCTATCAGAATACCCTGGGGTAGTGGGTGCTATAGGCACTTATGCATCAAAACACCACCTAGTGAACAGGGTAGGGCCTAAATCAACCGCAGGGGCATCCCCTCAATCAACTGCCAAGTCATATGTGATGCCCAGGGCATTATAATGAATGTGTGGGCTGGCTGCCCTGGAAGCTATGACGATTCACACATATTGCCTCTGATGCAGCTGTACCACAGATTTGCTGATGTGGACATCCCCTACGGTCACCTATTGGGGGATACTGGGTACCCACTGGAGCTGTGGCTGATGACACCCATCAGAAATGCACACACACCTGAACAACAATGCCATAATGAGGCACATGCACAGGCCAGACATATAATAGAGCATGTGTTTGGGATGCTCAGCTCATGGTTCCAGTGTCTGGACACATCCGGTGGAGCCCTGCAGTATTCACTAGCTACATGTACCCAAACTGTTATGGTATGTGCTATGCTATGCTAATATGATCCTGCAGAAACAACTGCAGCAAGAACAGCATGGGGCAGGGCCACACAGCCCCCCATCAATGCCAAGGCCTGTACAGGCACAGAGTGACTCAGAAGAGGAACAACCTAAGCCTGCCCCAGTAGACAGAAGGAGGCGTGCCCAGTATGCCATGGCAAAGAGGCAATGCATAGCATATGCACTGTCACAGTAGGGACCCAGGGAATGACACGTCTCTCTGACTCACACAGACAGTAAAAGGGATGCCAAACATGACACTACCTGTGCCCAACCATGTATAGGGAGTGTACTATGTGCATCCGACATAGGCAGCCCTCCAGCACCATCCTCAAGTCTGGCACACCCCCAAGGTAAGTCAATCAACCTACCAATTGCCAAATGGAGTAGAATGTGTTGTTACCTGCAGCTATGGTATGGGTGTGACCATGCAAGGGAATTGGGTGGTCAAATGTTAAGGCAGCAGACAGTAGACACCCATAGTGGCACCATGACATCTGCAACACATACTGGAGTCACCATAGTAGCCAGTACTACACAGGATGACAAAACCCACTGCAGTAAATGAGCTGAACAACATGTGCGTCCATAAGAGCCACACATGCCAGTCAGGAAGGCTCACATACCCAACAACAGTCTCAGCCAGCAGGACAGTTGAAGACAAACACAAACAAATGCTGTACTATGGCCTCTGAATGTGCCCTATGGGTAACCCCTCCCCCAGGCCTACACAAACAGACTACAGCAGGCCAGGCAGTGGGATGTAAGTTGTGAAGGCTAGGAAGTCAGAAACTAATATGTAGGTAAACAACGCTAGGATCTGTAGAACACTGATATGCCTCTAGCCAGCAGGATAGGTAAGACTACAGACTGAAATGGAGTACCTGACATACCAGTACAGTCCTAGCAAATGTGTACAATTGTCGGGTGTGCCCCCCCATCCAATGTACACTTATAGTAACAGTCAGGTGTGCCGCCCACACTCCTGTGTAGAACAGTAGAAACAGTCAGGTGCCCCCCCCATGCAGAAATGTAGCAACAGTCAATGCCAAATGACCGATTGATACCTTGCAGACACAGCATGCTACCTGTTGGTGTACAACACAAAGGTCAGCACCGCAGTACAAACTACCTGGACTTGATCCACACATGCAACACAGATGACCATACTGGGCATGCTCATACACTTAGAGGAATGAAGGCAATGTCAGTCAACAACATACCTGAAAGGTCATACTGGGCATCCTCACACACATTTCTGCAAACATCAGTGGACCAGACATATCTGGCAGTCACAGTTCTCAGTGCAGACACATGTCAGTATGCACCACTCCTGCCTTGCACAAACAGTGGATAGGAATACAGACATATATGTAAGGACAACACACTATAATAAGCCAAAAGTACACAAGCATAGATGTGTGGAAGAGGGTGACTGTGACAAGGAGCCATCCGAGCTTGTCCCACCCAGCACACAGCCAAAGGGCCCCAAACGCATGAGGTGCGGATGTAACTCACTGCAGATACTAGCCACCAGTACCTGTCAGCATGACAGACTATGTGGTGCACATGCCAGCTGTACAACATGACTGTACAAGGGAGTAGCCATCTAGTAGCTGTATACACGTACCTGTGACATATGGCCCCGTGTGTGCCCGCATGTGGCATGTCAATCGCTACATGAATGGGATATGGCCCATGCACACACTGCCCTCCCCATAGCAGTATTATGACAAGCCTGCTGAGGTCATCCACTGTGAATTACACCTTTGGGAGAGCTGTAGCTCAGTAATCTCCATGGCGTGTCTCATAACTGTGTACTACTGCAGTGATAAACTAGTTAGGTAGTAGTTCTAACCCCAGACCTGACAATTGTGTGAGTTTGTGTGTGTGCCTGTCTGTCTCTGACTGTGTAGAGAGAAATGCCTTTTAGGCTGCTCACATTCCGTACAATACATATACTCAACTTTGGCTAAGGCTGCTGATGTCACCCACCTAGAAATACACCTCTGGGAAAGTGATAGCCCAGTAATCTCTGTAGCATGTCCTGTAACTGCGTGCTGATGTAGTATGATAAAGTAGTTAGGTAGGTGTGCTAACCTCAAACCTGGCAAGTGTGTGTGTGTGTGTGTGTGTGTGTGTGTGTGTGTGTGTGTGTGTGTGTGTGTGTGTGTGTATGTGCCTGACTGAGTTGAGAGCAATGCTTTTTAGGCTATTCACACTCCGTACAATTCATATACTCAGCATTGGCAAGGCTGCTGATGTCACTCACCTAGAAATACACCTCTGGGAAAGTAATAGCCTAGTAATCTCTGTAGCACGTCCTGTAACTGCGTACTGCTGTAGTGTGATAAAGTAGTTAGGTAGGTGTTTTAAACCCAGACCTGGCAACTGTGTCTGTGTGTGTTTGACTGAGTAGAGAGCAATGCTTTTTAGGCTACTCACACTCTGTACAATTCATATACTCAACTTTGGCAAGGCTGCTGATGTCACTCACCTAGAAATACACCTCTGGGAAAATGATGGCCCAGTAATCTCCGTAGCACATCCTGTAACTGCATACTGCTGTAGTGTGATGAAGTAGATAGGTAGGTGCTCTAACCCCAGACTTGCCAACTGTGTGTGTGTGTGTGTGTGTGTGTGTGTGTGTGTGTGTGTGTGTGTGTGTGTGTGTGTGTGTGTGTCTGACTGAGTAGAAAACAATGCTTTTTAGGGTACTCCCACTCCTTAGAATCCATATACTATGTTGGCAAAGCTGCTGATGTCACCCACCTAGAAATACACCTCTGGGAAGGTTGTAGCTCACTAATCTCTGTAGCACGTCCTTTAACTGCATACTGCTGTAGTGTGATTTAGAACGGTGGTAGGGTTTCATCTCCATCCATGGCAGTTCTGGATGTTTTGTGTGTGTTTCAATGTCTGTGTATGGAGCAATGCATTATAGGCTACTCACTCGCAGTACATTACAAATGCCCTACTTTGGCAATCCTGCTATCAGTCATTGTGAAATACACCTTTGGAAAAGGGTTTCTCTAGTAATCTCTGTGGTGCATCCTATAACAGCTACATGCCATAGTGTGATATAGACCTTGGTCAGGGGTGCTATGCCCACACATGTCAGTTGTGGATGTTTTGTGTGTGTATCACTGTCTGTGTAGGGAGCAATGCATTTTAGGCTAGTCACTCACAGAACAGTTAACATGCCCTGGTTTGGTAATCCTGCTGATGTCATTCATTGTGAAATACACCTTTGGGGAAGATGTACTTCAGTAATGTGGCACGTACTATAACTGCATAGTGCTGTAGAGTAATAAACTAGTTAGGTAAGGGTTCTACTCCTAGACATGACAGGTGTGTGTGTGTGTGTGTGTGTGTGTGTGTGTGTGTGTGTGTGTGTGTGTGTGTGTGTGTGTTTGTAACTCATATCCTATGTAGAGGTGTGTGACACCTGTGGGTAATGTGGAGGGGGTTTTGCTTATTTCATTTATGGTGGCCCTACTATATATCACAATGTCAACCATACAGGATAACATATGTTAATTAGCTGAGAGGCTGGGGTGCAAAGCCATACCCATACATGTGACATCAAGGCCAGCCAATCACAGTTAGTAACCCCACTCTGCCTTCACATGTGACTCACAATGGACATACCATGCCTGACAACATGCCCTGTATGGATAGATGACACTGACATCAGGGAATGCTGTTAGCATGCTACCAATGGAGGTACAGGGTACACCTGCTGGCCATTACCAGTTCCTGCCACAGGTGGGCAAGACTGGCAAATCTGATGATAATCTGTGTTCACAGTATGGGTCAGACACCCCAGGTACAGTTCCACATGTCATTGTACATGCATGTGGGAGGCGTGCACATCCTAGACACCATCCATATCATGGACTAGGGAACCCATACATGGCAAGGATGGGGGATGCAATACCCACCTGTGTGGGCAAATGCAAAAACTACAGGCCTGAGCCACACTGCAGACCATTGTCATGTGGCCTGATGCCAAGGTATACCCATCGCCTACCCTTGTATAGCCTGCTGGCACTGTTGACCACCACACACCCATGCAGACATACACCCATGCATGTCAGAACTGCCACCCTGTGTGTTCGTGTGTGTTGTATGGTGTGTATGTCCACATCCACGCTCACTACAACCCCCCAGGGCACAGTGAAGCATGCTGTCTGATGACTGACACCTCCTCATACTCACTGCCCAAACGACCTCCGTATGACCCATGTGGTGCATGTGTTACCTGCACACTGATGTGTCGTGGCAATTCCACTAGTGATGAGTTGCACTCCTAGCCCTGCCAAGTGTGTCAATGTGTGTGCATCCCTGTGTGAGTTTGCCTGTGTTGAGTCTGGCACCTGTTCATGAAGACAGACACATGTACATCACCTACTGTATATCTACCATATCCCTGTTGCAGATGTCACTCACCATCACATATATGTTCTGAGTGCTCCCCAGCAGATAACCCCATGTGGCGCATCCAATAACTGCATCGAACTGTGATAGCACTACATAGTTGTTGGGGGTTTGATACCCTGTGCTGATAGGTGTGTGACACAAACATGCTTCAGTTTTACTCTCCCACCCCTCCCTGACATGTACTCGCCTCTGTCTGCCTCCCCCACTCCCTCTCTTTTGCACGTGGAGACCCACACCTGGTTTGCTTAGGCAGCAGCATGTGTATTTTAAGTGATGTTCATGATCAGCTGATGGTCTCTGCATGAATTGCAGCCCTCCCCTAGCTGATTGCATGTGGAACAGCTGTGGTAGCATTCCCATAGCCAATTGCATGGAAACGCACTCCAATACTGGGGAACATCATGGTGGTGTTGGCCCTTTTCTGTTACTGTGAGCAGGAACTAGATCTGTCATTTGGCAAACAGCATCTCAGATGGATTGGAGATTTGTCTCTAACAACATACACTGTGGAAAGAGGGCAACAAACAGGAGTGGGATGTGCCTAACCTGACTACAGACTGTAAGTGCTGCTATACTGCATTTGGAGTAATGTTGGTTTAACAGTGTTTGTCTGGATATCCCTGTCGTACATGTTGCAATACCTGCCATGTCAGTTCCATGTGTATGAGGAATCCCCATCTGCAGGGTCATCTGCAGACTGAGCAGTGTTGTGCCTTTGGTTTCATGTGTTAGCCATGGTGCATCTATCTGTGGAATGCAGAAGGTAGTGTGAAGATTGCAGTCTGTAGATGGTGATGGCCGTGACAGTTACTGACTTCATATCCCACATTGGACATATGTTGCAACAAACCCTGTTACAATGATAAATATATGAGGTTATCACAGCAACATGTCTATACTGGCCCTGTGTATGTGCTGTCAGCCACACCTCTGTCAATCTTTGTACAAATGTCGTGCATGAAGTGGTGCATATGTGCTGTACACCAATAACAGTGTCATCATATCTGATGACAAGCCGTTGATATATCAGATTTCTACACGTCATGTACATAAGCGGTTGCATTTCATGACATAACCTGGACATTCTGTGGATGTTTGTACAGTACTGAGGTCTGTGTAGTGATGGTGAATGTCAGCAGTGTGTGTATTGTTAATATGTACTTTAGCCTGTGTACAGACTGTGGTAGATGTCATTGTTCTAGCTCCCCTTCTATCTGATGTTACACGCTGCCCCACTGTATGGTACCGTTTTGCTGTACATGTTTGTAGGGCCATACACAAACATGTCCCATACCACAGACATCCATCAGACCAAACTGTGTAGAAGCCCAGTATATGTAGGATCATTCTGGGAGTGGCACATATGAGGATGGCGTAGAACAGATAGTCCATATACTGTAATATTATGCTAGCTTACCATATGTGGCTGTGGCTGTGATCACATTGGTTGTGGTTATGCACTTTAACACAGGTGTATCTTGCCCTGTGCTATGACATGGCTGTTGAGCCTGCCATATATGCAGGTACATGTGTATTCCCCCATACGAGATGTACGTCAATGTTGAGCCAGTCTGCCTGTAGCCTGCACAGTGCATTGTTACATGCGTAGCAGCTTAGTGTACTTACTCAGTGAGATATCATGTGCAGATACTTGCCAGATGTACTGCTGCCAGGCCTTACTTAAAAGTCATGTATGTCAGACAGAGTAGTGGGGTGCTGTACAGATGTATGTCAATATCCAGTGGGTAATATGTGTCCATGGCACCCCTGTACCAGCAGTCTTTATGTGTCAGGCCAGACAGGAGTGTGTAAATCCAAAACCTATGGTGGCAAATGTATACCACTCGTTATATGTTATACCCATCTACATGGCTTCTACATCCATATTGTCAGGCCTGGTACACATGTTGTGCACTAAGGGATTATGTGTATACTTCTGGACTGTACAGGGTGTGTCCGAAGTTCCACATATATTGGCCAATAGCTCTGCTGCACTCCACAGGGGCATTACATGCTAGCAGCGGGACTTTACAATGATTTCCTTAGGATGTCTGTCAGTAGCCAGTGGCACACATGTTATAAGTAGATGTCACCTTCCACCCACACCATGTCTGTGAAGGCAATCCCAATGACAGTAGCAATAGTCTAGTAATATACCTGCTATACATACCTGACATTCCCTTGCATTATGACTTTGGGACTATAGGGGCTGGGGAAGGGCTACACTCCATCTCCAGAACATATGGTGGAAATATATGGACATATACTTATCCAGCTAGCCATATATATATGATTACATGTGTAGTACTTCCAATTATCACTGTCATGGCAACCACCCACTATGAATCCCTACATCATGTGGGCGTATTTCCTGTACATTTCCTGTGTGATGGACATCCTTCCTGTGTATGGGCATCAATGTTACAGACAGCAGGTAGACATACCTCTTACAGGACAACCTGCATACTCAGGGCAGCCACATATATGTAGGGGGACCAGGAAATACAGACAGACTGTGAGTAGAGTTGTGTTATGCTTTGTATAGTACTGGTGTTACAGGGTGTGTGTGTGTGTGTGTGTGTGTGTACATACTAGTTTACCTTGGAATGCAGTCTGTCTGCATAGCTCACTACTGTGGGGCTATCCTCTTGCTGGACAGAGGTATGCCTATCATGTGTTGTCTGTCCACCACACAGGTCCTGTGTCAGATATTACACTGACAGTGTGTGTGTTGCGTGCTATCAGTACATGGCTACATCCATTTGTGTTCCTGATGTCTTATTCCTGCATAAGGGTATTTTGCAACACATCCTGTAACACCTGCAAGTTCCAGGGTGTGTAATAGCAATATTGCGAGTATGGCCCTGTGTTCATGCCTTTGTCCTCCACATATATGGCAGGCTTTGTCCTGCTGTGATATGGCTAGGGGTTGTTAGGTAATGGCCAATCATTAATTACTGCTAGCATTCCTGCTATCATCCCAGTCATATCGTGAACTCCCACAACATTTGTTGGTCAGGGTCCATACATGTGACAGTTACAGTGACATTACCACAAGTAATGACTGTCCCCCAAGGGCTTGACTACAGGGTGTAATTGGAGGCTGCTGAACTACATCTGGTATTGTTGATTGTTACTTATCATGAAGGCAAATCCTTTGTCTACTGTTGTACGAATTGAATGGCCTGGCCTGGACACCATAGTATGTTATATATCTGCACTGTCTGCATCTACTGTTTTGTGTGGGACTTGCATCCATCATTGCTTAAATATTTCAAATTCTATGTGCTGTCAGTAATGGCATACATTATTGTATAGTACACAAATAAAGGTTTTCTGTGTATGCATACCTGTGTGTCGTGTCATGTCCTTTGAATTGTGAGTGGGTGTATGTGTAATGCAAGTATTCCCTTTGTGGGGCTGGTTGCCACACTACACATGTCACAGGTACCAGTTACAGGGCTTGTGGCTGAAGGATATACATTGCACCCAGTACGTCTACACTACTTCTACATATGCATGGCTACAAATACCTTTTGTCTGTGTATATGTGTTTGTACCTATATATCTGATATATTATATATATATATATATATATATATATATATATATATATATATATATATATATATATATATATACATATACCTGAACATAATTGTCAATGTATAGATGTGTGTGCATATCTGTACCATTGTAATGTGTACTCCTTCAACATTGTGCATTCCCTATGGTAGAATGACTTTTCTGCATGATATGTTACAGACATTGCCCTGACATGTACAGGTGACTTGGATTACTGTTGGAATATTGTAGCTGTGTTGTGGAGGGTCCTGACATCAAGTACTGCATGTGCTGGATATTGGATTGCACAACATATCTGTTAGGGCTGGGGGAGGGGAGCACTCATTCTTCTTACTGTGGATGCAGGTCGGGTCTAACCACACCACTACACACTGCCCACTCTCCACATCTCGGGACCCATGTCGTACATTGTCTCGATCCATGGGACATCAGGCTTGGCCAAACTTGTAGTCCATGTAAGTGCACAGCCTGGGTAGATAAATCGTTACAAAGACTGACTCTGATCATCATCAATTTTTGGGGTGTCCCGCAAGGGACGCTCTGGTCTCTGTTGCAAGATTAGACTTGGCAGGTCCACAGTGTCCCCCCCACTGGTTGTGTCCTGCCTGTGGTATGGGGAGCGGTGGATTGTTTACATTGTTTGCGTGTTTGTTTGTATGTGTCCCCTGTCTGGCTGGAGGGGGGGGTGCCACGTGTTACACGTTTGTTGATTGGGCCTCTCACTCCCATTGGCACAGTTGGCATCTACTTTGCTTAATCTGTGTAGGCAATGCTTGTCACCACCCACACAGGCGTACTCCCCCCTGCTGCTGCATACCCCCACCCTACTTCATATACATGTCGGTTTTATACATGCTTACGTCAGGTGTACATGTCAGGTATGACTGTTCACGAAGGGCAGTGTAAGGTTAAGAGGAATGCCAGTTTAGCATTTCTGGTTAGGCTACACTCAGGTATTCAGGTTAGGTTTAGTTATGCCATACCTGTTTTGTAGAGTAGATGTGAATAGTGGAGTTGTAGGCGGGTAGGTGGAGGGGTGGACATTTTAACTGTATAGTAGGCCATTCAACTGATTGGTGGGGTAGCGGTAGTACAGGTTTGCAGGGTGTTGGGATATGTATGCGAGGCAGGACAGGAGGTGTCAGTGTCAGTAGTTGGTGTAGTGGTCTGTAGTGGTGGGAGGTGGCGGACTTCACCAGGTGGTGATCCAAGTGTGCTTGGGTTTTCCCTTCATGTGTTTTTACATGTGCAATCTGGGACAGCTGAGGTAATACACCTGGATTTGGGGTTCCAGATTCTGCCAATATAGTTGTGTGGAGGGTGTCACCTACTTGTGACTGTGGACATTACTATGAATGCAGCAGGGGTCGATAGGTAAGTGGTGTTATTGGACCACACAGAGGGGCTGATAGTAGGGGACATGTCTAGGGATGTGCAGGTCAGCTGACGGGAAGGTCCACAGCTGGCCATTTCTTCTACAGTGAAAGCTGTGTATATACCCTGCATATGGGGGTAGGTCTGGACAATCACACCCCTGGGTGGGGGTGAGGACAGCAACATAGCTCTCAACCGACAGGAGACATATCTCAACAGAATCAGGGACAACCCCTCAAATAATCAGAGACTATCAGGAACATTTTTGAAATATTTCTAGTATTAACCTGAATCATTTGCAGAATATGAGAATGTGGATTAATATAGGTTTTATGATGTGAAACGTCTATAACTCTGAATTACTATCATTATTTATTAAGGGCAAGTCACCACCTCTTTTTCAGCACTCACCAGTTTTCAGGGGGATTAAGAGGGACAGACCTAAAATCGGAGTCTATATGAGGGACAGTCGAGAGGTCTGGACAGCAATAATACCTTGTGATGCCAAATAGTTCGGCCTATATGCCTACAGTGGGGTGTTGCGACCAGGTGTTCTTTGGTGTCATTTAGTGGGTTTGCAATAACACATCTGGTTATACCATCCTTTGCCATGTAAACTAGACTTTGCTGCAGTGGGACTTGTAGCGGGTGTAGCTGCTCGTTAGGCATCGGCTCTGCCCAATGCACACTATTGCTTACATCTCTGGGGTGATCCGAATAGACCCACTGTAGCAAACACCTGCATGCCTAGACCCATAATTACATACCCATAGTTCCCCCACCCGCACCTCCTCTACAGCACTCATCTTTACTCTGGGTGCAGATTGGGTATGAACACACTACTACACACTAACCACTCTCCACTTCATGGGACCCATCTCGTATGTTGTCTTGCCCCATGGATCATCAGGCTTCCCCAACCTTGTAGACCGAGAACATGCATGGCCTGCCATTGGACATCGATATAATGGCTGGAAATCCGAATACCATGGAATTTTGGGAGTGTCCCAGAAGGGACATTCTTGTCTTTGTTTCAAGATTAGACTTGGCGGGTCTCTCCCACTGGTAGTATCCTGCCTGTAGTCTGGGAAGCAGTGGTGTGTTTACTTTTATTGGGTGTTTGTATGTTTCACCTGTCTAGCTGGGGGGGGGTTGATTCTACATGTTACCTGTTTGTTGACTGGACCTCTCACTCCCATTGGCATGGCCTGTGAACATATGTAATTCTTAACTGCTGTATCATATCTTAGCTATATATATGTGTATATTTACACACACACCCACACACCCCCCCACATAATATATATATATATATATATATATATATATATATATATATATATATATATATATTGGATGGGAAACAGAAAATTTACCCAGGGGATCACTGCACTGGCTCTGCTGGACAGTGGCATAGGGAACTAATGGCTCTGCTGGACAGAGGCACAGGGAACTAATCTAAGGGGCTGGTGAAAGCCAACACATTCTGGCTAGGCTTATAAATGCCCTTGGCCAGATAGCCTAGTACTTACCTATGAACCTATGAACCTATATATATATATATATATATATATATATATATATATATATATATATATATATATATATATATATATATATATGTATGTATTGCTGTATATATATATATATATATATATATATATATATAGATATATATGTATGTATCTAATGACATATGGATGTATGGGTGTCTGCATATGTATATATCTATATGTGTATATATATATATATATATATATATATATATATATATATATATATATATATATATATATATATATATATATATATATATATATATATATATATATATATATATATATATACTTGTTTTCCCACCTTTCTAAGCTAGTATAGTCCAGTTTTCAGGTTAGTGCTGAATTCAGGGCTGTGTTACAAGTTTCTGTGTTTGCCCATACCTTACTTGGATAGAAGGAAGTTTCTCTGTTCACTGTGAGAGAGGGAGCTTTGAGCAGCCTATCTGTCCCTGGAGGAGTGTTTTCAGCCCAGAAATTAGTAGTTTATTGGCCATTTTGGGCTAATTTCTATCTCTTTCATTTCCCTGCTATAAAACCCTCATTTGCACGGTTTTGCGAGCCGGATAGGTTGGTTAGCTAGGGTATAACTCTTCCCGGCTCCACAAAGTCTTCTCTTCAAATTTTCCCTTGGAACTAAAAAAACTTTCAACTTAAGCACTCAAACCATTCACTTCTCAACCCGGCACTTGCTCAAAACTCATAACAAGCACTAATAAACCTTAGCACTAGACCCCACTATACTTTGGAGAAGGACAAGGCTCTCTATTCGACCTTACCAGCCAATCAGTAAAACAGTTCACTGTACCTATCCAGGCATGTCTAAAGGGCAGTTTCAGGTGTACTCTCCAGTCCAACTGGTGAATTTGGGAATTTTGAGGCAATGTTACAATTGCCTCATGTACACAGACAACCCTCTCCTCCTTCCACCAAACACTAATACATGCAAGAGATGCAATTATACAGTCAAACTGGAGGCTAAGCTCTCAACTGGTCTGTTCTGAGTGACAGCACAAAGGCAAGAAAATTACAGAACCAACTGATATTGCCAACATTCTGGCAGATAGGTTCAGTGCAAACTTTACCCCCCTCTCACCCCCTAAAGGGCCCATATCTATACAGGAAGAATGCAGAGTCCTTGTAATCGCAACTACGCAGGTAAAAGCTGCACTCTCTAAAGCTGAAAACACAGCATACATGGGACCGGACAACATCCCAGGCTGCGTTTTACATGAACTTCAGAATGAACTGGCTCCCCACTTAAGCACCATGTTCAGTTATAGCCGCACATCAGGCTTTGTGCCCACTGAATGGTGCACAGCAACAGTTATCCCACTCCACAAAGGGGGAGCCACCACTGATCCTGGGAACTATCAACCTATTAGCCTGATGAGCCTGGTCTGCAAGGCCATGGAACGTATCATCATGGAACTCATAAACAAAGACATTGGTAACCTCCAAACTCTGGATCCCACCCAGTTCGGGTTTGTGAAAGGCAGATCATGCCTCCTGAACCTGATCGACTTCTTTGAGGCAGTCACCAAAGTCATAGATGAGGGTAAGGTAGTTCACGCAGCCTATCTTGACCTCGCTTAGGCATTCAACACCATCCCCCATTCTGGAATTATAGCTAAACTCACTAAACTAGGTATAAATTCCTACGTCACAAGAT
Source organism: Protopterus annectens (assembly GCF_019279795.1). NCBI lineage: Eukaryota > Metazoa > Chordata > Ceratodontiformes > Protopteridae > Protopterus > Protopterus annectens. The sequence continues at coordinate 1,735,613,616 of NC_056732.1, forward strand.
GGGTTGCCATCTGGCTCACTGACAGAATCCACACTGTAAAAGTTGCAGACTCCAAATCTGACCTCAAAGCAGTGACAAGTGGAGTACCCAAGGGTTCTGTCCTGGGACCTCTCCTGTTTGGTATCTACTCCTCTGAAGTACAGGCTAACACAGAAGGCCTCTGGCTAATGAAGTTCTCAGATGACTGCAAACTAGGAGTGATAGTCAAGTCTCCAAATGATGTGGACATCCTAGAGAAGGGCCTCACTGAGACAGATGCCTGGTGTCAGAGCCATGGCCTCAAGCTCAGTGCCAAAAAGTGCAGTGTCATCCCCTTTGGTAAAAACTCTGCACCCATGAATTACCACATAGGCAGCAATCTACTTAACACCGAATGCGTGATAAGAGACCTTGGGACCCAGGTGGACAATAGTTTCTCCTTTGATAGTCACATCACCACAGAAGTCAGGAAGTCCTTCAACATGGCACACCTCCTCATAAAAGGGTTCTCATCCAAGAAAAAACAGGTCATTGTTCCCCTCTACTCGACACTCATTAGACCCATTATAGAGTACACTGCCCCTTTTGGAATGTACCTCACAGGACACCTGCAGCAGCTGGAAAGGCCAAAGAAGTACCTCACAAAGAGGATTACTGGCCTCAAACAAATGCCCTACACTGACCACCTCAAAACATTCTAGCTTTACTCCACGGCATATCACCTACTCCAAGGTGATCTCTGCCTAACATATAAAGCTATGTCAAACCCAGAGCTGTTGGACATGCTACACCTAAAGAAATCCCAGTCTGTCCAAGATACATACTCTAGGGACCTAAACCTTGTACCACAATAAACAGGACATGCTGGAGGGATAGATTCCTGTCCCAGAGACTTTGCATACTCTGGAACAGGCTACCCATCAATGTCAAGAAAAGTTCTTCATTAGCACTCTTCAAGAAAAATCTTGCTGAGTGGATGGGAAATAAGAAATACACCCCGGGGATCACTTCTGTGTCTCTACTCGACAGTGGCACAGGAAAATAACTTTCTTGGGTGGCATAAGCCAGGGAACCTTGTTGGCTAGGCTTATATAGGCCCTTAGCCCTTGGGCCGATAGCCTAGTACCTACCTATGAACCTATGAACCCAAGACTGGACCAGGCAGTCAAGAGGAGAAGGGAATTACTTGCATCACACCACCAGTCTCACACAGACCCATGAAACCAGCACAGGCAAAAAACACACATAAATACGCGAAAACATACTCGGAGGCTCTAAATAAAAATCTGCAAAAGTAACAGAGACCTCCAAAGCAGACATCCAAGCAACCTCCACCCCCTGACACAAACCATGAAACACATACTTCACCAAACCAGTGTGCAATGCAATCACATCCCTTAAGGCAAAATAACATACCCAACACACTAGTAATAGGTGACTCTATAGTCAGGCACATTGATGTCCCACTCACTAGGCTGAACAAGGAGAAGGTTACTGTTAGCTGCCTGTGGGGTGCCAGGATCTGCCACATAACACAAGCACTCAGGTCACTCCAGAACAAGTACAAATATGACTGTCATTGTCCATGTTGGTGTGAATGACCTGAGCCATACCTCCCTGGAGTACATGAAAAGAGACATGGAGGAGCTCTCTGTTCACGTAGCCCAGGCCAGTATGACCCTGACCCTGAGTAGCATCCTGCCCTCACCAAGAATGATACCATGGTATAGAGAAAAAATATCAATTTCAACAATTGGCTAAGCTTCTGGTGTCATTCAAAGGGGATCCAGTGTCTGTCAGCCTGGGATGACATGCTCGACAAGCCACGCTGCTTCGCTACAGATGTCTTGCACCTGTCACCCTTAGGCTTTCAAATACTGGCCAAGGCTCTTGCCACTCCCATAGTGCCTTTTTTAGGCAAGGCTCAAAAGACAAACCCACCACTGTAAATAGCGCAAGTAACAAAAAACTGAGGGTAATGCTACTCAATGCCAGAAGTCTAAACCTCAAAATGCACGCACTCAAGGCACTCCTCAGTATGGAAAAAATCGATATATGTGCAGTAACAGAAACCTGGTTTAAGGCTCCAGAGAGCACCCCAGCACTACCAGGCTGCAACTCATACCATACATTTCAGCCACAAAACCCGGACCGAAATACAAAAGGTGGGGGAGTATCCATATTCATCAAGGATACCCACACCTCCAGGTTAGTGCCACAGCATGATGCTTCAGAGATCATCCACGTGCAACTTACAATGGGCAAAACCATTATTCAAATTATAGCTTGCTACAGATCACCCACCATGTCCCAGGACCCCCACGCTGCATTCCTGGAAACACTGGGAAACATAAAGGTCCTACAAAACACCCTGATATTGGGTGATTTCAATTACCCAAACATTAACTGGGAGAACTACTCAAGTACAAATTCCCTTGCCCAACATTTCCTAGAATTTATAAACTCAAATGCCCTGGATCAAATGGTCAACACCCCCACCAGAGGTGACAACATATTGGACCTGGTCATCACCAACATGGGCAACCGGTGTTCCACAAAGGACGTCAACCTCTCATTAGTTAGATCTGACCATAAACTAATCACTCTGGATATCCACATTCTGCCACCCCCCCCCCCCCGTCAAAGAAACCACCGTGAAAAACTTTTCAAAAGCAAACTTCAAGTTACTTAAGACGGAGGTGGGAAGTTTTAAAGCCCCCATGCTAAAGGATAACGCTGTCCAAGCTGCAAAATCCTTTACTAATGCACTCTACAGGCATCTACAAGAATGCATGGATCATGCCATCCCAAACAAAACCAAGACTCACTCCTCCAAGAAAAGGAAACCAGTCTGGTGGACTCCTGCCATAAACAAGCTATACAATAGAAGGAGGAAACTAGTACAGAAAAGAGTAATATCCCAAGAAGGGAAGACATCCCTGATCAGTATCAGCAAGAAACTATGATCCCTCATAAAATCATCTAAGGCGAGTTTTGAAAGAAAAATTGCCATGGACTCCAAAGATAACCACAAGGCATTCCTTAGCTATGTCAAGAATCTAAGTGGCAATGCTCAGATCTGCTTGGAGTTAGTGCAGAATGGCACAAAATACACTGAACAGACCAATATAGCCAACATCCTGGCATACAGGTTCAGTGCAAACTTCACCCCCTTCTCACCCCACAAGGGCCCATAACTATACCAGAAGAATGTAGTGCCCCTGAAATCACAGACACTCAGGTTAAAACAGCCCTCTCCAAAGCCAAAAAAACAGCATCAATGGGATGGGATGGTGTCCCAGGCTGTGTCCTACATGAGCTCAAAGATGAACAAACCCCTCACCTAAACACACTGTTTAAACTCAGCCTCTCCACAGGCTATGTGCCCACAGAGTGGTGCACAGCAATGGTTATTCCATTCCACAAAGGTAGATCCACAACAGACCCCAGGAACTATCACCCTATAAGCCTGACTAGCTTGTTCTGCAAAGCTATGGAGCGCATCATCATGGATCTCATTAACAGAGACATTGGGAACCTCCAAACACTGGACCCTACCCTTTTCGGCTTTGTTAAGGACAGATCATGCCTCCTAAACCTGGTGGACTTCTTTGAGACAGTTACCAAGGCTATAGATGAGGGAAAGGTGGTCCACACAGCCTACCTAGACCTCACAAAGGCCTTCAACACCATTCCCCACTCAGGTATTATAGACAACCTCACCAGCCTGAACATAAACCCCTACTTCACGAGATGGGTTGCCAGCTGGCTCATGGACAGAACCCACATGGTAAGAGTTGCAGGAGCTAGGTCTGACTCTAAACCGGTTACAAGTGGCATTCCCCAGGGCTCAGTTTTAGGACCCCTCCTGTTTGGCATATACTTCTCAGAGGTACAGGAAAACACAAGAGGACTATGGCTAACCAAGTTCGCAGATGACTGCAAACTAGGGGCTATAACTGACTCTACGGCTGACACAGACATCCTCCAAAAGGGTCTCACTGAGACAGATATCTGGCATCAAAACCATGGCCTCAAGCTAAATGCCAAAAAGTGCATAGTCATCTCCTTTGGAAAAAAACAAAGTACCCACAAACTATCACATAGGTGGTAGCCCCTTAAATACGGAAGATGTAATAAGGGATCTGGGGACCCAAGTAGATAGTAACCTCTCCTTTGATAATCACATTGCCAAAGTGATTAGAAAATCTTTCTATGTGGCCCACCTAATCACAAAAGGGTTTGCATCCAGATCAAAAGAGGTCATTGGGCCCCTCTATGCATCACTCATCAGACCCATCATAGAGTACAATGCCCCATTTGAGATGTACCTTACAAGACATCTGCAACAACTGGAAAGACCACAGAAGTACCTTACCAAGAGGATCACCGGCCTCAAGTAGGTGCCCTATGCAGCTCGACTGAAGAAACTCCAGCTGTACACAGTTGCATACCGCCTACTCAGAGGTGACCTCTGCCTGACATACAAGGCCATGTCCAACCCATAATTGATGGACATGCTCCACCTAAAGAAAACCATATCCCCTTGAGCCACACGATGCTGGGATCTAAACCTCACCACAACAATAAATAGGACGTGCTGGAGGGATAGATTCCTGTCCCAGAGACTTTCCATGCTGTGGAACAAGATTCCAATCTACATTAGGCAGAGCTTCTCTCTAACCCTCTTCAAGAGAAACCTTGACGAGTGGATGGGAAACAGAAAGTTTACCACAGGGATCACTTCAATGGCTCTGCTGGACAGAGGCACAAGGAACTAATCTAAGGGGGCGGATAAAGCCAACACATTCCAGCTAGGCTTATAAATGCCTTCGGACAGATAGCCTAGTACCTACCTATGAGCCTATATATATTCTGTCTATGTATGTATACATTTGTACTACAGAGAGGTATATGTCCATGTAGGTATGGGTATATATACACACACATACCTCTACGTATATACATCTACATCTGATTATTCCGTTCTTTGTCATGTAAAATAGACTGTGCTGTAGTGGGACTCATAGCGGGAGTGGCTGCCTGTTAGGCAGCGGCTCTGCCCAATGAACACTATTGCTTACATCTCTGGGGTGGTCCGAATAGACCCACTCCAGCAAACACCTGCACGCCTTTACCCGGAATTACATAACCATAGTTCCCCCACCTGCACCTCCTCTACAGCACTCATCCTTACTCTGGGCACAGGTTGGGTATAAACACACCACTACACACTACCCACTCTCCACTTCACTGGACCCATCTCATACGTTGTCTCGACCCATGGGTCTTCGGACTTTTCCACCCTTGTAGTCTGGGTATGTACATGCCCCGCCTTGATAGGTCATTGCACGGGTTTCCTCCTATAACAAGACAATTTTTGGGGTGTCCCAGAAGCGACGCTCCTGTCTCTGTTCCAAGATTAGACTTCTCGGGTCCACTGTGTCCCCCCCAGTTGTATCCTGCCTGTGGTCTGGGGAGCAGTGGATTGTTTACATTGTGGATTTGTTTGTGTTTCCCTTGTCCTGCTTGGGGGGGGGGGGTCTTGCTACGTGTTACACGTTTCTTGCTTGAGCCCCTCACCTCCATTGGCATGGTCTGTGAACATATGTCATTCTTAGATGCTGTATCTTATCATATACACACACACACACACTCACACACACACACACACACACACACACACACACACACACACACACACACATATATATATATATATATATATATATATATATATATATATATAGAGTTATATGTTCATATATATATGTATATGTCTGCATAAAGATATATATATACATATATATATATATATATATATATATATATATATATATATATATATAAATATATTGCTGTATATATATTGCTGTGTATATATATATATATATATATATATATATATATATATATATATATATATATATATATATATATCGATCGAACGACATGTGGATGTATGGGAGTCTGCATATGTATATATGTATATGTGGGTATAACATTACCACATCAGATGTTCAGTAGCATGGACCGCCCATAGCCATCCCAACACTCTATGCATAACATTTTCTTTTAGAAGTGCTTTGAATACACATCAGAAGACCATCGCCTGCAAAATGAATATGCAAAGCTTTGTAATTATTTCAGTACAAACTCCTTTTCTGTCTTATTTGCTGATACCAGTATTGTGACACGAAAGCAGTCCAATTTCCAGTGAACAAAAGATTCAATTATAAAAACGAACACAGAATATGCTGCATTTATAAAAAGTATTACAATATCAGACCTAACATCACAATATTTTAAACGGTGAGGGGTGCGGACATAATATGCCAAATGTATACAATCTATTGCAGTATTACACATACTTAAAATTACAGTTCTGTAAGGGTGTGGGTAGCAACCTTTCTGGGAACTTTTTTGCATTGCATTTATTGAATGTATTTAGTGTCTCACTGCCTCGGAATATTGCTCGTTGCTTTATCTCCAGAAATATGTTCAAGGAAAGATGGGGAGTGCAGGGGGGCTTGCCCCCCTGCTAATGCAGGTACTGCACAAAATTATAGTAAATAAAGGTAGGGGGGCAGGGGTTATGGTTTGGGTTTTGGCGTTTCTTAACTAGTTCACTGTTGCAGTTACCTGAAAATAGTGTTTTCCTCCGCAGCCCAGGAGTGTGTGTTTTGCTTCAAGTGTTTATTTTGTGTTTGGACCTACAAAGATTCTGACCCATTAATAGTTGAACGAATCTGCATTTCTTTCCTGCGCCTGCTGATATATGTAGTAAATTTTCATTTTCTCTGAGTGCTGTCTCTTCCCCAGTCTGGCATACAGACGCCTTCCCCCCCAGCTCTTCACTATGTTAACAATGGTCAGTCATTGAATATTCAGCATGTCACTTGGTAATCTGCATGGTTTGTCACTCAGCATGCAACGTCACATGGGCTTGCCCTGTCAATCATGTAGACCACGCCTATTCCTGCGCGACAATCGCGGTGGGGTAATGTTCTAATACAAAGCCTATATGTCTATCTATGTTTTGTAGTACATTTATACTACAGTTATGGGGAGGTATATATCTATATAGTTCTGGGTATTCATACAAACACATATACCTCTAAATCTTTAGCTACATATTCGGTAATGTTGACTGGTATTGCGGGATACTGTGTTTTGTGTGCATGCCAGCCAACCATGTGTGCCACCTATGCTTTGCGGAACCAAAACTGATTCTGTTAGTGTACACAGAGTCACACGTGACACCGGCCATTGGATATGGTGTGCTTAAGGCACTTTCAAGCAGTTGTAAGCAGGTTTGCACAGAGATTAGCACTGCTGACATCAAGTCACAGTGTCATACATGCATTTAGCATCTCCTTTGCTTGATCTGTGTCGGCGGTGCTTCACCCCACCCAAACGCACTTGCACACGCTTACTACTGCTTACATATGCTTACTACTGCTTATCTGTACTTATGCCTGCATACTGCTGACTCTTCACATGTGCATTTCATGCAGTACTCCAGTTCACATTTAAATGTTATTTAGTAGGTTATACAGCAATAAAATGTAAATATATGTTCGTATACAGATTTCACATCGAAAATGGTATGTGCTGCAGTGGGACTCGAACCAGGAATGCTTTCTCATTAGACGAATGCTTTGACCACTACACTATTGCTGTGCTGTTTCATTTGCATATATCTTTCTTGTTATTCCCTTCAGCCTTTTAAGCTGCTTTAACCGTAGCTAAGTGATGGGCACACCCGCACACCTATGGTTAGCTGTACTCAGAGTTTTAGAGATAAATACAGGGGTTACTTCTTTTTATTTTTATGTCCTGTTGGTGTTGTACACATGGGGGACTGTTGATGGGGATATGAGGACACCTATGAGTGGTCTCGCTCGTTTATTTACAGTTTCTGCTGCTCTACTTTGCAGGGGCGTGTTTATTCTGAGAGCTCTGCTCTCAGATATGCCCCCTGCATCCATGCTCTGTGTAGTATTAGGAGGTCAGGCAGCACGCCATCATTAATATGTCTGAAGCACTGCTGTATTCCTCCTGAACAGCCACTTCCATGCAGGACTAGCCTAGTCCTGCACGGAAGATTAGTGAATCCAGGGGCATATCTTCCTTTACCTTCCACTGTGCATTTTTCCGAGGGTGAGACTAAAATTTGTCAGAACTGATTAGTGTTCTACCCAGATAAATACATTCAAAGAATTTGTTAATTAATTAATTAATAAGACACTAACGTGTCAGGATATTTGAATAACATGCATATAGATGCAGTACATTTTTATTTTATAATACTTTGTTTTTACTGAGAAGAATTCACCTATTTACTTTCCCATTACGTTGTGAACTCCTTTAGCAGTAATGGTGTAGTTTTCTATATAAGCATAGTTGCAGAAAAGTGAATGACCTAGTGAACAATTGTGGTGCTTGAACAGTCATATGTTCTCTTAACCAAACTATAAATGTAAAATGTCATTATAGCTTATACTTGCTCATATTAGTTAATTTCATTCTTGTTTGTTCTTACTAATGACATGGCCATTTGACCAACAGAAAAAAGGTCAGCCACTCAGCCATAAATCTTAAATCGATCGTGAAAGACAAGTCACTGGTAGAGTTTTCGGCACAATCTAGAACAGAAGCTGCTGTTAAAAAAGGATAATTAGTCGGGCATATAAAATATTGCATGATAGGAATAAGAATATAGCAGAGGAGGTTAGAAAGGATTGGAAAGAGAGACTGGATAAGCAACTCACAAAGAAAGAATGGGCGGATATATGTATGACTTTCAAATATACAACAAAGTCTAAAAGATTTAGGATCTTTGCTTGGAAGTGTTTGCCTAGGCATTTTTATTTCCTAGGCAGACTACAAAGAATTTTTCCTCAGGTAGATTGCAAATGTTGGGGGTGTGATGCAGAAGAAATAGATAATTGGGATGGGAGTGTAATGAATTGTCAGACTTTAAAAAGATCCCTGCAGATTACTCTGTCAGAAATACCGGGTGAGCAAATTGGTGCAACTAAGGGAATGATTTTTTGAGCTGTGATAACAGAATTGGAATTGCTTAGACATAGTAAAGCCCTCCTGAGTTTAATTCTGGTAGCTGCCAAAAAAGCAATTACTAGAAAATGGAAATCAAAATCTAAACCAACTATACTAGAAGTAATGAATACAGTAACAGATATAAAAAAAACAATGGGATCTTTAGAAAAGGAGAGGAGCAGATTACTTAGAAAAAATGGGAATTGTGGGAACAATACATGCAGAGTAATGTTTTGGAGGTAGAATGAGGTTTATGGGAAGGCGGGACTTGAATGAGTTATGTAAGTTTGGTTGACAATGACTATATACAAGATTATATGTAATGTATAATGTTTGCAACTGAAAATAGGTAAATATGGTTTGTTTTCATTTATGTATGATTGCCTATTTCATAAGTGATAATTCAATACATTTTCATTTAGTCCAGCATCTAAAATTCTTCTGTAAAAGTTTTAGAGTCCATTGAAAAATAAGACTCTGAAGTATGCATGATGCAACAGTCTAAACTTTCATTTCTTTGCTCTGCATTCTTTCACACCCAGAAAATAAAACTGGAGGATGTCTTCCTAGTTGCAATAAAATAGTTTTATTCCATACAAACCCATCTACTTCCACCATAACAACCTTACCTTAGATAGAGCTTGAATACTTTCAGCTTTAGCTAGAACACATCTGGCTTCGAAAAACTGTAGCTCTGAACTTACACTAGAATTTGCTCACCATATGAGGCTGAAGCAATGGGACCCAAGATAAATACCCTACGGGTCCTTTCAGTTAAGTCCAGTTTAGAAGCTGCCCTCAATGAATGTTGCACAGTCCATGTCTTCAGCCTTTTAAACTACCTGCAACATATGCACATTCTTTCCTCTATCTGTGTTTTCTTGGTAAAGAAGTCTTTTGTCCAATAACTCCATATTTACTTTCCAGTCTACAGGTTGCTCCTTTAGTGAGTTATTTCAGGCTGGAGGTTCACTACTGAGTAGGACTAATCTCATTATGGCTTATTAACCTGCTTTTCCTACAACAAGGTTTTAATCATTTGTGTTATTCACCTTTTTTCTATCTGTATCATTATAAGGTCTGGAGGGGGCAGTACAGTAACCAAAGGCAATAGGAGAACCTTCTATTTCACCATTTGCCATGTGATCTTACATGGATTCCATGCTAACTACTGTAATAACTATACCTCTGTTTAGAAGAGCAGAACAGTTTATAATGCAGCAGCTTTGATTGCTCATTTTGCCCACAGCCAACTTTTACATAGATATGCATGTACCATAAGGAGATAGCCCTGAAAGCCCTGCTGCCAATCAAGGTGCCACAGCAGACGTCCCCAGTTCTCTCACAGTTTTAAGATGGTTCCTCAATGTTTTATGTCTATTTCATCATTTTTTAAATCGCGCCAGTATTTTGAATTTGAAATTAATTTGACTTGTTTTAGCTGTAACTCAGTTTTATTTATTGCAATATCTGCTTATTGTTTATATTTTTATTGGCACTGGTGCTTTTGTTGAGAACTTTTGTTTTCTTCTCCCTATTTATTAAATGTGATTGTATTGCGGTAGGTAATACCCAAACCAAAGATTATCATATTCCATGTGTTTTTCTTTAGTAGAAGAAGACACCAAATTGGAAAGTGATCAGTGACAAATTTTAAAAACTTAAAAGAGTAGCCTAAAATCAGCTGATCCCTGTTTGGTAAAAGAAAAAGTAAGGACATAGCAGGTAAGTCTCCTGAAGGTGAAGTCCTAAATGCTGTAAAGGAGGTGATACAGAAGAGATCCTTCCTTTAGTGGTTCAAAGTTCTGATGAGAAAGGAAAAGAGAAAACACCCCTCAACACACCCCTGATGCAGAGCATGAGAAGACTGAATATTTGAAAAAGAGAAAGAAAAATAAAAGTGCAGTCTTACTTTTATAAACCTACAATAAGTCCATACTTGGAGGGTGACTTCATGGATAAAGAATGGTAACCGACCTTTTCTGTTTTTGTCAGTTATATAATGAGAGACTGCCATTATATACTGAAGTGATGAAAGTTACACCACTGTAGGTCTCACTAGTGAATGCATATTTCACTGTCATGGCTAAGCCTAAAATAAATTATCCTAGACCACCACAAAAGTATGTTAAATAAGTAGCCATTCAAGATACTAACAGACCCTTCTCTCTCACTGTGATACCACAAAGACCTTAATTTTTGGGGCTTCTATGAGCAACAATCACTCTGTACTCTAGTTTTAAAAGAAGAGTTGGCATGCAGAATTCTGAGAAAGTAGAAAAGAAAGACCTAAAGACTGTGATGCTCTCTCTATTTTTTTCTTTTTATGCTTTTGGGTGACCTTCAGTAGATATTTCATTTAAGGAAATCATTAATTTTTGTGAAGGAGGTTTACAACTCATTCATTCATTCATTGTGGGATGCATGCATTATTTAGGTTAGTAAAATCATAATACTTGTAAAGCAGTTTTAAAACTCATTAATTAATTCATTGTGTGATACCTGAATTATTCTACTCAGGTTTATTTATCTGTTGATAGACACAAGGCAGTAAAACTAATCCTGAATAGAATGTCAATCTATCACTGGGCAGACACACCACACATACACACACACACACACACACACACACACACACACACACACACACACACACACACACACACACACACACACACACACACACACACGCGCAAACACGCACACACGCAAACACGCACACACACACACACACACACACACACACACACACACACACACACACACACACACACACACACACACACACACACATTCACTCACATGTGATACACACATCTAAAGGCAAATCAAAAATCAAAGGATCGCCAATTCATCTACAATATGTGTTTGGGATATAGAAGTTAACTGAAGTACCTGGCAAAAACAAACATGGACACAGGGAGAACATGCAGACCCCACATGGAAGGCACTCCAACCAGGAAATGAACAGAGAGAGAACAAGTGTCCTGAGGAAGCAATTATCCAGTGCGCTGTTGCACTGAATTTTACAACTGAAGACGCAACAAAGATTTCCTTCTCAATGGATTTATCAGGTTAGAGTAAGCTGAAAGTTATATTAGAAGAGACAGTCTGTCACCATGACACTCCCACCACAACTATCAGACACCCATGAAAGCTTCACAGGGCAGCAGAAGATCATCCTGGGCTTGTAGAGAATTTGAATGCTGCTTTTGACATGATGAAGCTGTCCTTTGGGATACTGGCATCAGACAATCGGGAACGGAAGATGGACAAATGTGGACAAAGGTGTATGTATCATGTACTCTGGAAATGAGAGAACCTGATTATAAGGATCACATGGGAATGGGGCTTGATTCTTAAATAAATGTAGCATGAGATGGAGGCATAACATCTTTCAAGAAAAGATGACAAAGCTTAATAAAACAGCTGACAAGCTAGTACACCATATGACTAACTGTTATAAAGATGTTCGGGTGTATCATTCAGGGCATCAGCAATTATCATGTTGGCATTCAGGGCTAAAATTACAAATCTAACCCAAGGATGCCAAGATAGTTTTATTAGATGCCCTTGAATCTTTACAATATTTTTGCAGTCAAGACTTGCTAGGCAGTTTCAGACTTTGAGAAGAAGGAAAGACATAAACAGGCCTGAATAAAAGGTAGACTCTATCTAGGCCCTTCTCAAGAAATTTCCCTGCTGTTTTCAGAAAATATCAGAATCAGTTTAAAGAACAACTGAAACTATCTTCTTCTGCAACAACCCATGAAAAAAGAGCATCTTTGACACCAAACTGATGAGATCTACAGGCATCACCCAAGTTCCTTTTTCAGTTGCTGTGGTTTCACTTCTCCCCTCTGCATATCATTCAAGTCATCTAAATGCTTGGTCTTTCCTCAGGTTTGGTCATCTATGATAGGAGGGCAGTTGGTTTCATTTTCAGAAATATTTCTTCATGGTGTGCAGCATAATTTATCAGTCTACCAGTCTCACCAGGCATATTATAGATCCACATCCCTCAGGGTTGCCTTTCTGTATCCTGATACAGTAAACTCTCAGTTAACCAGCACCCATGGGGATTGGTAGATGCCGGATGACTGCAGTTTCTAGTTGCTTGAGAGTTACTATCAAAAATAGGTCTGACTAATACTGTACCCTATACTATTTGTTTGGTTTGTCTTGTTCGCAGGTTGGGGAGAGAGGGAATTTATTCCTGTCTTCCTTTATAAAACTCTTCTTCTTCTTCTTCTTTCGGCTTTATCCCGGTTAGGGGTCGCCACAGCGGATCACCTGTCCGCACATTGAATGGCAGTGGAGTTTTACGGTGTCGAGTTGCCAGCCCGGCGCCCAACCTTCCACAGAAGGCACACTCATACGCACACCTAGGGCCAATTTAGAGTGTCCAATCCACCTGCAGCATGTCTTTGGGATGTGGGAGGAAACCGGAGCACCCGGAGGAAACCCACGCGACCACAGGGAGGACATGCAGACTCCGCACAGAAGGCACCCCAGCCGAGGATCGAACCGGAGAACCTCTTGCTGTGAGGCGGCAATGCTAACCACTGCACCACCGTGGCCGCCCATTTCCTTTATAAAACTCTAAAACTCTAAAAACATAAGGTATGTTTCTGTGGGGAAAACAGAAAGTGTGACACATGAAAATTGTACTGTATTTCTTCGATGGGTCATGACATGCACAAAGCATACTTGACCAAACTGGAGTCAATCCAAATATTACTGAACACTCTGACTATGAGGGATTTCAATTGTTCCACCATCAACTGGGAAACCTAGTCTAGCCCTAACTTGCTAGCAGAAAAGTTCCTTGACTCAAGTGCCCTGGAACTAATTGTTCATACCCCAACAAGAGGAACAAACATAACTAGATATGGTCCTCACTGACATGTCAAACAGATGCACTGCTGCAACTTTCAGACGTACATTAGTTAAATCTGATCACAAATCAGTCACCTTCGAGTTGGCACTAGCACTAGAACTCACAAGGGGAGAAATTAGATAAAAAAACTTCACTAAGGCAAACTATACCTTCCTAGTTGAAGGTATAAATGCATTTCAAGCTCAAACCTAAGCTGGAAGTGGCAACTACTACAAAGCTTACATTAAAGTTCTGTACAATCACTTGCAAAAGCGTATAGACTCAAGTGTACCAGAGATAATCAAAGCCAGAGCCCCTAGTAAAAACAAGCCTCCATCCAGCATCAACAAACTTTACAATAAACACAAAAATTTGTCCAAGAAAACAAAGACGAGGCCCCAACAATGGAAAAGCACTCTCCTCAGCCTCAACAGGCAAATAAGACAACTTTTCAGATCCTGTAAAAGCATCTTTGAGAAAAATTTAGCAAGCACAGCCAACAATAACCATATATCTTTTTACAGCTTTGTACATAGCCTAAAAGGTAGGACTCAAGCATGTGCAGAACTAGTGACTAACGGTATCACATACACTGACCCCACAGAGATAGCAAACCTGCTAACGGATAGGTTTGGCAAAAATTTAATTCCCTTATCCTCTCCAAACTTATCATAAATTTTCCCCTAAACATCCTCCCACCCTACATATCTGAAGAGCAAGTCATTAAAGCCTTGTCTAAGGCAAAAAACACATCCTTTATGGGACCAGACAGCATTCCAGGCTGTTTTCTAAACAGGCTAAAACATGAACTAGCATCACCATTAAGAACCCTTTTCAATCATAGCCTAACCACGGGCTTTGTTCCTATGGAATGGAGGACAGTAACAGCTATTCCCCTCCATAAAGGTTGCCTAGCAACAGACACAGGGAATTACAGACCCATAAGCCTGATCAGCCTCATCTGTAAGGCGATGGAATGTATCATTATGGGCCTCATAAATAAAGACATAGGTGATCTCCAAACTGTGGATCCAAGCCAGTATGGCTTCATTAAGGCAGACTCTGCCTGTTAAATCTGTTGGATTTCTTCAAAAATATGACCAGGGCCAGTAACGAGGGCAAATCTGTGCACACAGCTTACCTTTACTTGGCAAAGGCTTTTGACACAATCCCACACTCAGGCATTACTGATAAACTTAGCAAACTGAATGTAAACCCCTTTGTTGTAAGATGGGTTGCCAACTGGCTCACAAAATGGACACGCAATATCAAAGTGGGTGACTCCACATCATCCAGCAGACCTGACACCAGCAGGGTGCCACAGGGGTCAGTGCTAGGTCCCCTACTGTTTTGTATATACTTCTCAGAAGTTCAGGTCAAAACTAAGAGGTTGTGGCTGACCAAGTTTGCAGACAATTGCAAACTGTGTGCAATTATTGAATCCCCAAATGATGCCAGTATATTCCAGGAGGGTGTTACACAGACCAATGGCTGGTGTTTAGTAGCGGTCACAAACTGAATGCAAAGAAATGCATCATCATTCCCTTTGGCACAAACAATGTCTCTTCACAGTATCAAATCAACAACAATACCCTAAGTACCCATGATCTGGCATCACAAGTTGACTGTGACCTTCAACCACCATACATCTACTGTAGCCAGGAAGTCTTTCTACATAGCATACTTGATTAGTAAAGGCATTGCCTCTACACCAAAGGAGGTTATAACCCCTCTATACTCTGCAGTAATCTGGCCCATAATTGAGTATAAAGCCTGGTTTAGCACATACCATACAAAGCACCTGCAACAACTGGAGAGACCTCAGAGGTTTCTAACAAAGAAGATCAAGGGACTCCAGCACATGCCTTACACAGACTGACTAACGTCCCTGACACTAGTCATATAGACTTCTTAGGGGAGACTTATGCCTGATTTACAGCGCAATCTCAGACCCAATCCTAATGAACTTGCTGCACATCCATAAATCAAACGGGACTGTGGCTACCCATTCCAGGGACCTAAATATGGCCTGCAACTTAAATAGAACATGCTGGAGGGACATATTTCTCTCCCAGTGACTGCCATGTCTTTGGAATAGGTTACCAATCCAATGTGAAACAGAGCACTTCTATGATGCTTTTCAAGAGGAACCTGGACAAGTGGATGGGGGACTAAAAATTCTTATCAGTGATAGTACCCACATCCCTCCTGGACATGGGCAGTCATTACTAAATGCAATCTTGGGTATTGACTAGAATTTCTCTAGTATTGCATTGGGATGAAACGACTAGGCTTGAAATGACCTCTGGGTCGATAGCCTAGTAATTTCTTATGATCTTGTATGATTCTATAAATAGGGAATCATAATTTCAAGTATACATCATTGTCCTTAAGTTTAGTTATTACACCAAGAACTTTCAAGAAGTTCATGGCCCCAGTGTTAGCACATATCATGTCTTCATATGTTTCCATACTCGGACAACTGTCTGGTGATCTTTTTGTCCTCTCAAGAGCTTCTGCATAATTAAGTCTAGGTTTTACAGGTTTTTTCAAGACATGGGTATCATACTGAGCTAGAAAATGTCACAGATGATGTCTTCCCAATCCATATAGCTCCTGGCCACCATTCTTTAATTTAGTAATCCACACCAACGAAGCACAACCTTATGATAGGTTATATTAAGTAAAATGATGCAATGGGTAAAGCCCCCTGTATGAGGGATATAGAGAACTATCCTTTATGTTTTTGCTTTTGAGTTTCAAGAAAATGTAATTTAGCTGCCTTTACTTCCATTGAAAGGCTGGCTTTCCAGTAATGGACTGTTACTTAACCCTTCAAAAATGAAACTTCTGCTTTTCACCCATAAAACATACTCTCTAAACAAAACTCAATTCACTATTCTCTCACAGAATAACAGAAAAATTGAAGTAGTTCCCTATACAAAACTACTAGGTGTTACCAGAGACGAACATCTTAAGTTTGACCTACATACTCAAAATAGTATTAAGAAAACACACCAGAGACTGGAAATTCTCTACCGGCACAAACAATGCCAAGATACACCCACTAAGTGCACTTTAGCCACTTCTTACCTTCTATCCACACTCATATTGTGCCCCAGTACTTACAAACATAAAACTACCCTAAAATGTAAGCTAGAAACATGCTACGATAAAATTGCAAAATTTTCCAAATATTTCATACAGCACTGTATACCCTCAACACATCATTGTATACCACTCCACACTCTCAAGTGGCTTGAACTCCCACAATACCTTACCTTCCTACAACTTAAAATGACACATAAAATCATTCATAGACCCATGGCCTCCCCAGCTCTTAATACAAAATTTCAAAGTTTCATACCAAAGAGATCTCTCAGGTCAGAAAATAAGAATCTTATCCTATACACGTTTTATACGTTCAAAATTACATCATGTTTCTTCCTGAGCCTTCTTTACTAGCCCTTGTAAGAGCAGTTTCAAAAGACTCAGATTATTTCCCTTACTAACTTTCCTATTACTGACTCTTTAATCTGCCTACTGTTAAATCAAACCTATTTTCCCTCTTTGAACTTTCCTACCTTTCAGACTTTTCTTATTGTTTATTATGATCAATTTTTTATCATTTGTTGTAATGTTTGTCTACAACAAAACTCTCACTTAAAGAATATCTTTCCAAATCTTGGATATGCTCCTGCTCAACCCCAGGCTAATAATATCCCTAATTCTTGATACTTCTACTACTTACCACTGTTCTTCTTTCTTCTTTTCCCTTATTTTCTTTTCTCCATTTTCCTCTTTCACTCCTCTATTTATAGGTTCATATGTTCATAGGTAGGTACTAGGCTATAGGCCCAAAGGCCTATGTAAGCCTAGCCAACAAGGTTCCCTGGCTTATGCTACCCAAGAAATTTATTTTCCTGTGCCACTGTTGAGCAGAGACACATAAGTGATCCCCAGGGTGTATTTCCTATTTCCCATCCACTCATCAAGATTTTTCTTGAAGAGTGCTAATGAAGAACTTTGCTTGACATAGATGGGTAGCCTGTTGCAGAGTATGGGAAGTCTCTTTGACAGGAATCTATCTCTCCAGCATGTCCTGTTTATTGCGGTGACAAGGCTTAGGTCCCTAGAGCGTGTAGCTCGGAGGGATTGGGATTTCTTTAGGTGTAGCATGTCTAATAGCTCTGTTCATTCTACTTATATCCTACATTATGTCTTCCCAAACAGCTATCACTATATGAAATGATTAGTTTTCCTATGCTTTGTAATGTTTATATACATACTGAGTTACTGGTATACCAACTTAGACCACCCTGTATATTTTCTTTACAGCAATAATGGAGATTTTCTCCCTGGGCCTCCACTGAAAATGGGCTAATTCTGGCCAAATTAGATTTTCCCAGTAAACAAATGTCAAATAAATAAATAAAATTGCACACTACTTAATCCTACCTTAGTTAAGTTAACCATATCACTGACGTTCACTTAAAAAAAGTGACAGTGCCATGCATCTAAATCTTCTGCTGAGAGGAATTGTCCCTTAATTGTCAACATGTCTGTAGGATGGTGCGGTGGTGCAGTGGTTGTGTTGTTGCCTCACAGTAAGAGATTCTCTGGTTTGATTCTTGGCTGGGGTACCTTCTGTGCAGAGTCTGCATGTCCTCCCTGCATTTGTGTGGGTTTCCTCTGGGTACTCTGGTTTCCTCTGACATTACAAAGACATGCATCTGGAGCATGTCTTTGTGATGTCAGAGGAAGCCAGACATCACAAAGACATGCATCTGGAGCCTTTCTCCCCGGGCATCTGTTGAAAATTGGCTTTGTTCCAAGCTGGGCTTTCCCAGTAAACAAATGTTAAATAAATAAATAAATGAGTGTGTTGCAAATGGTGCAAAAGCAAGGAAGTTGTCACTAGGGTGTTTTATATTAATTAGGAAGTGGCAGACATGTTCAGTTTGGGTGAGGAAGGGACATACCGACCCTCTTTCTGTTGCTTTTTCTGTAGTTGTTGATAATCCACAGCCTCTTTATGAATTAAGGATAGATTTCTCCTAAATTAAAAACTCATGTCATAACATTATACCACTAGCACTTTCCTTGAGGCAGATGCATCTTCAGTCTAAGACCTATGAGATGAAATATGTCTCTAACATGAGATGCAAATTCTGTTGTAGAAAAATTAACATCACAGCCTTTTGGATCTTTAACAATGTGTAAGTTTTTATCATGGAAGATATTGTTTCTGGTAATGTTTATTTCTGTCAGAAGGATTTCAGAGTTACAGCTTAAACTGAAAATAATGCTTTCTTTTTTTTTTTCAACAAGACATATTAAGACTCAGAATAAATCCTTCTGTTATGTTTGACGTACAATTTTTGAAAAGCTTGACTCAGTCTGTTCAACTTCCTGGTTTCTCAAACAAAAAATATAAAGAAAATATTTCTTTGCATGCTTTGAACTCATGCAAGCAGCAAGGAATTATCTGGATTAGATTTCATATATCATGAAGACAGACCAGTCATTTGTTTATTCTGTCAGAGAGAAAAAGATTAAGCTAGCTCACAGAATCTATGCATATGGCAAGGTAGTTGCATATATTTTTGTTTTTGTGATTCATATAACAAATCCTTGTAAGGGTGGTGAGGGCACACTCTGCTAGAACAACAACTATTTTTCAGGCTTTTTTCAACAATATGTTATTCTACTCTGCATCATACCTCTCAACTGTACACATTTTCGCAGAATGCCCAGATTTTTGCCTTGCATTTTGGTCTGTTTTGAATAAAATTGTGGCTTTCTGGCAAATTAGTGGCAAATCATTAAAGATCGAAGTTAGAAAATAATGACTGGCAATTGAGTTTTAGACTTCCTACTCTTCAGAAAAGTCATGCTAATGCAAAACCTGTTATTCTATCAACTTTCTAAATTTGTAATAGCAATATTTCAAAATTGTCCCTATTTGTTCCACTTTGTTATGGCTTTGTCCAGATTTCTTACTCTAAGAAGTTGAAAGGTATGCTCTGCATCATATTTTAACCCATCAATTAAAAAATATCTTCCCCCAGTTATGTCAGTTAAGTCAGAACGTAATTACTATCCATAAACCTAAACGTCCTGCTGGCCAACTTCTCCTATCTTTCTCACTAGGCAAAAAATGGAATTCTCTTCCCTCCACGCAAAGAACCATACCAAACTCAGAAAACTTCAAAACCCAACTATTCAAACACCTGTTCACTAAATGGAAATGTACCTGCCTTCACCCAACCTAATCCAAGGGGGTTCTCGCTCTGGTTCCTAAGCTCTACAACTCTCATAGTTATCTTCCTATGAGCCTATCTAAGCTCTCAACGATTTCTATAGCTTTTCTCTAAGCTCTCACCTCCTATAGCTACCCTCACACAGCCCAACCTTGTAAATATTGTAAATAACATTCTATTGTTGATGTGTGTATGTAAAGCGTATTTACATTTTCTTAAAAGGTTTGTATGTAAACTGTTTCCACATCTAACCCATATCTGTTTTCCTCAAATATGAAACTATGTGATCCCTACCTTCAAGCTATGCATGATATTGAATGCATTTATGAGTAACTATTCTACATAAGATCTTTAATATTAACTATCATTTGTATCTAAATTATATAATGCATCTTGGGGCTTTTCTCCCAAGGCCTCCACTGAAAATGGGTCAATTCGGCCAGTGGACTTCCCCGGTAATCAAATTGCAAATAAATAAAATAAATAATGTTAAAAGTATCAAGTACTCTGGAGATGTGAAGGGGTCATCCTGAACAGGAAGGTCAGCAGACTGTAGAAACATCCCACTACCTGGCACCCTGAAAGCACTTTTTCATGGAGAGGATGGTAGATTAATGGAATGGAGTCTCATAAACTTCAGTCTGCATAATCTTCTGAGGGTAGCTGCCGTTGAAACAGGCTTTAGTTCCAAAAGTGACATTTGTTTCACCAATTTTCAGCTCAGCATATCCATTTCTGTTAAATTCTGTTCCTCTGTCTCCCTCCCAGCCCTTGTCCTTTCCTGTAGTGCCTCCACAAGGTTCAGTCTACTGCCTCTTCTATCCGGTTTTCCAAAGAACTACCCTTTGAACTTCAAAAGTTCAAATAATTTTTTACTCTGACAACGTGAGCCATTGTTATTATGATTACACATCACCATCAAAAAGCATCAAGAAATAAAATTTACTGATAATTCTTCTTTAATTCCTAGACAATTGGTTAAATGATATTCAAAACTAAACAGAAACTTAAATCAGTCCCTCTAAACCGCCACAAGAATTACCCCTCTTGGTCCAGCCATCCATTTCTGTCTTCAAGTACTTGGCAGTCTGACTGGACAAATCACTGTTCTTCAAACACTGCACAGAAAGCAAACTAAGGCTAGAATACATAAGCTACTCTTCTGCATCTGGAAGATCTTCAGCTTTCTGTTCCCAGAATCAGAGGTGTAACTAGGATGGAGCAAAAGGGGTAGTTGCCCTGGGTGCAAGCTGTCAAGGAGTGTGATCAGCAGGTGCCAAGGGTGGGGGAAAACAGCACCCACATCATAAATAAATGCCAATACTGCATTTGTGGTTGTAGCTCAAATATTCAGTATGTGCTGATTTGACTGCTCATTAGTAAGAAGCATCTTGCCACAGTTTCAGAGGAGAAGAGCTATTTTTTGTGCTCCTTCACTTTCAGTTGAGAAGGGAAGTTCAGGGATCTGCCCAGAATACCCAGGGTGTCATTTGCAAGGGAACCATTTTAGCCTAAATAAAAGAACAGTTTCCCCTTAGTGATGCCATTTTGAAATGAAACCTCACAACACAGCAGACAATCTTGAAAGGAATATGTTAGATCACCTCTCTAGTTCTAAAGAGAGCATCTCTAAACAGTTCTTTGGTGAGCCCATTAGCTTGCAGTTCAATCTTTCTTATTTAAAATTCTGAAGCTTGAAGCATTTCCATTTCTTTCTGTCAGATTCTCAGTTCATCTGATTACTGTCTTCATTCCATATCTGTCGATACCCTAACTCTTAGAAGGTCACATGCTACCTTATGTAAGATTATGCTCAACAGGGTTTTAAGGTTGAAAGTAATTCTGTTACAAATATGTAACATAAATAAGGTATAAAATAAAGCTTGCTTAAATGCAGAAACAGAGTTTAGTAATATGTGATCAGCATCCATACTAAATGACCGTGGCTTGGAAAATAAGGAATCTGCTAAATGGACATTTTTCCTTACAGACTTAAAAATAGGATGTATGCAAGAGCAAAAATGCAAAATCTGATTTTAAAGAACACTGTGACAATGTGTTTCCTTAAAAAACATATTTTTCTGCATATAAAAAGAATGGAAAACAGGACATGTTTATGACAGGGTTACAATGTGTTTCCTTATCAGCACTGGCACAAGAACAGATGTTCTTATACAAAGATACAAACAGAATACTAAAGACAAAAAACAGGATGTTCACACTCTCAGAAAAGCTGAAAAATAATATCATTAATTCAGCAGTTTGCGTCAGCATCTGCAACAATCAGTATTGTTTCTGCAGGATGAGCAATTCTCCAAAACAGAATACCAAGAAGAAATGTATATGTGTGTGCATAATTAAAATTGTATATAAAGATCTGTATTAATCCAGTTATGTTAGGGGCATTGGTAGGGACACATTTGTCCCGAGGTAAATGCTATATCTCTCACATCATCTGTACTATATGAGAAGTAAAGTGGAACAGTACTTTAAGCTGCAATGTTAGTCCATCTGGTTTATTATAAAAAGTTATTTGTTACTGCTCTAAGTTGATGCTACAAAGTATATTCTCTCATCAGTGTATATTCTGCATGTTTCTGTATGCAACAGACAGTGAAAGCAAATATAACCAGACTATGATTTCAGTAGAATCCAGCCAGCAAGACAGAGTGTCTTAAGAAGACTTCAAATCCATCACAGTAAGCAACACCATATAATTTTTCAATGGCAAGCTAGCCTGCATTTGAACATAAAATATGCATTCAAACACCAGGGGGAGTGATGGTAAGCCCTGCAGAGGGTCACTTCAGTTAAATTGCAGTAACTAACATTTGTACGTATGTGCAAATCCTAAACAGAAGTATTCCAGTTTATGCAGCTTGCAGTAGTCAAGTTTTTTTAGACTTCTAAATCCAGAGTGACACTAGTTCAGGAAAGTCGCAGTGCCATAAATTCTCCAAGAAAAGGTGGATATCTACTTTGTACAGCAGTTCGCTGCCTGTTGTACTTCACCAGCTTCTCAAGTGACACTGAAAAATGTCCAACCATCAGCAACAACAGCCTGATCACCTGTTTTCTTGCTAACTGGTAAGACCTTTTTCTGTGTCACATTTTTAGTATGGATGCTATTAGACAGTTTGCATATTATTAGACATTTTGGATGTTATTAGACAGTATGGATATTATTAGACATAAATGTAACACCTTATCAGGGCAAATTGATAGTAAGGCATTATACAAATGTATTACAATATTTGACTGGTATCTCAAAGAAAACCATGTGGGGTATGACAAATATTTATTGTGTGATTCAACAAAAACTGCATTTTGTGTATTATGCCATAAAATGTATTGCATCATATTGCTAAAAAATGGACTGTGAAGACACATCTGTTCATGATAAAGAATTAACTAAAGGTAAAGTGTTTCTATTATATTCAGATGTTAAACAGTTATGTCCTGTCACATGTGAGTCAAATCAGTTACTGACAGGACCTCTAGTACCTTTTATTACAAAAGAATGTAATAAACTTTTAAAAGACAGCCACAATGAGTTCAGGAAGCTTAGACAAGTTATAGATACATATTTTCAAAAGTGCATAGGAGTTTTAGATTCAGCAGAACAGGTTACTAAAAAATATCAGAAAAAATATCAGAAAGACCATGCAACATTACAGGAAACTCTTCAACAGCAGTTACAAAATAAAGAAAATAAATTAGCTGAGCTTAAGAGAACATTGGGAAAGAGCAGGAAACTACAGCTGATCTGTACAAAAGAGATATATTTTATAATATGTTTGTGTTTTGAAAATGGTTAAGCATGCATGGTAGGATGGTAGGATCTGATGTCTGGACAAATCATTCTCAAATGTTTAACACTTCAATTCAGTTAAAGCAAGACATTTATCAGTACTACAGTAAAGTAGAGCATATGAGTGCCATTCTTAGCATAGTCAAAAGGTAAACAAAATTGTTCTAGTGTATAAAAATTAAATATAGAATCACAGATGGAATTAGTCAAACAGTTTTTGTAAAATTAATGGTAGGGCAGTTAAATAAATAAAAAATACTGAAATCCATGTAAGCTAATTTTAAAATAATGTCTATTTATGTAGTATAAATGAATAGTTATGCAAATCACAATCAAATTAAAGGAAAATGCCAACAGAATTAACTGTAGTTTATAAAGTATAAAATGTGAGCTCAGACCTTCCTAGACTAGATGAATAGTTACAGGAAATGTTGGAAAGATAAGATAAACAAGACTGATTGCCAGACAAGTAGCTTGAGATTTTCTAAAGCATTATTGTTATTAAAACATAATTGTTAAAATGTTTACATGCAACACTATTTGGTAATTGTAATAAAATGTCACAATTGTGCATAGATGTCACTGAGAATCTGTTTGCAAGTAAATGTTAAAAGAAAAAAAAACTCAGTTGCATCAAGTACAACCAGCAAATGGGCTATAGTATACATACAGTTCAAATCCATTGTGCAGGAGGCTGTAAATACCTACTAGTGGTAATAAACAGCAAAAGATTTATAAAATCATCAAATCAGACAGGGGTTTATAGTTTGGTAACCTAGTGGAGCAGATGTGTGGCCAAAGTATTGGGCTGGTGTACATTCTAAAGCAAATAAACAATACTGCAGTATACTACAGGGAAAGGGGCACTCTCTCAGTTTTACACTGACTGCATAAGCAGTACTGCACAAGGGTCTAAAATAAAGCTACAGGAAGAAGTAATATTTAATTCCTTCTTGACAATACTCTTTTAGGGGGAGGGAAAAACATGTATTAGTGTATTAGAAATACTGGTAAACTGGATTAAACCTGACAAGATAAGGTATTTTACAAGTTGTTAATAGCTATCATAATGGTTATTATTGTATTGTTTAGTATTAAATTGTATTTACAACCTGTTAAACCATAAAGCTATACAAGAGATTGTTTAAAAAACAAGAGATGGCTTAAAATTGCTTTATTACAGCTGTACAAGAGAGAGTAAAGATATGTAAAAAAATTGAACAAGACTGGTCACTATTCACTATTTTAATATGTTTTTGGCAAAACAATGTTGTTATAAAAAAGCATGAATGTTTCTAATTGCTGAGTTTGTAGTTTAAAATAACAGGACATATGCCTTTGGTGCCAATTCTACTAGATATTTCTAAAGAGACATAACCATTTTCCAAGATTTTGCTTAATATTAATGTTATTAAATTTGTAAGATTAGACTAAATGTACTTTACAGTCTTTGTATCCACAAATACAAAAGCATTCAGTAGAACCATGTTTAAAAAATGGGTCCAGGGTACCTACTAGATAGAAATGCATAAATAGCAAACAGTCTGTGTAAATACATACTGTACAAGATACAGTGTAATAAGTTCAAAAGTAATTTGTCAAGTTGTAATATCACTGGTTTTACCCCAGTTAGGGGAAAATTATATTAAAATATTGTACTCATACAACTAATAGACTAATATGTACATAGCATTCTTTAGTGTATAAACCATGTTTTTTTTTAAATCCTTAAGTATTAAATATACTGAAATAATTACATTCAAATATATAAGCCCAGTTCAGTACTTTATGTTCACTTCACTGTCAACCAAGATGTTAATGGGCAGTTCAGAGACATGACCACAATGTGATGGTTAAAATGACATTGAAACTGTATATTTTTGGCAGTGTATAAATGCTTGCACTAGCACATAGTTCTTGTCTGTTATAGTTAATTCAACAGTTGCAAAGATTTAATGGAACAGTTCTAAGTCATAAATTAAATTTTGTAATTGCAAAAGAATAAATTAATCAATTTAAAAAATAAAATTAAAGCAGACACAGCCCATAATTGATGAAATATTTTCACAGAATGGTCTGCAAAAGAAAAAGTTGTTAAATACATTCAGTTTTGGTAGTAATACTTTTATATTATTGTATTAACTGTGTAAAATTGCATTTTGACTTGTATCAAAAGAAGACTAAAGGTTTTGTTTCTTAATGTGTTTTCTATATAATGTGATCAAAAATACATATCAGTATAACGTGTTTTTAGTACATTAAAATAAAAAGAGGGAATTGTAAGATTATGCTCAAGAGGGTTTTAAGACTGAAAGTAATTCTGTTACAAATATGTAACATAAATAAGGTATAAAATAAAGCTTGCTTAAATGCAGAAACAGAGTTTAGTAATATGTGATCAGCATTCATACTAAATGATCGTGGCTTGGAAAATAAGGAATCTGCTAAATGGATATTTTTTCCTTACAGACTTAAAAATAGGATGTATGCAAGAGCAAAAATGCAAAATCTGCTTTTAAAGAACACTGTGACAGTGTGTTTCCTTAAAAAAACATGTTTTCTGCATATAAAAAGAATGGATAACAGGACATGTTTATGATACTGTTACAATGTGCATCCTTATCAGCACTGGCACAAGAACAGATGTTCTTATACAAAGATACAAATAGAATACTAAAGACAAAAAACAGGATGTTCACACTGTCAGAAAAGCTGAAAAATAATATCATTAAGTCAGCAGTTTGCATCAGCATCTGCAACAATCAGTATTGCTTCTACAGGATGAGCAATTCTTCAAAATAGAATACCAAGAGGAAATGTATATGTGTGTGTAAGACTAAAATTGTATATAAAGATCTGTATTAATCCAGTTATGTTAGGGGGTATTGGTAGGGACAGATTTGTCCCGTGGTAAATGTTATATCTCTCACATCATCTGTACTATATGAGAAGTAAAGTGGAACAGTACTTTAAGCTGCAATGTTAGTCCATCTGGTTTATTATAAAAAGTTATTTGTTACTGCTCTAAGTTGATGCTACAAAGTATATTCTCTCATCAGTGTATATTCTGCAAGTTTCTGTATGCAACAGACTGTGAATGCAAATATAACCAGACTTTGATTTCAGCAGAATCTCGCCAGCAAGACTGAGTGTCTTCAGAAGACTTCAAATCCATCACAGTAAGCAGCACCATATAATTTTTCACCTTAAATTGTAGTAATCACAGTTTTACTATCTGAGGGCCCAAACTGTGGTAATCCCAATTTCCCTATTCAGGAACACAATTAACATTTTTTTAAAGTGCCTGTTGATATTTAGCTAGATTCAAGCTCTTCCAGTTTCTGTAAACTCTCCCCTTCTCGAGACCATTTTACGTTACGGAAAATTATGTTCACTAAGAACCAGGTGACCTGAGTTCCACTAGCGAGCCTGACACTTGAGGAGATGACTTGCAGGGACAAGAGAGGCAGTGGTATTTTACAAGCTCACTTATTTTAGGGAGAGGGGAAGGATCACAAGCAGGAAGGGCAGTCTTACTTGTGGTGCTGGGGTATACATGTCATGCTTACAGAATTTAGGGGCATACACTAACAGATGTTCTTGACTATTGTGATGACTGTGGCCTGGCCCAGCAATCAAGGAGTCTCAATCCTCACCACTAACACCAGGGAGTTTGTCTCCTAGATGAGGAAAGGATAACAAATACTCACAGTAAAGTACAGTTTCCCTTAAGTGCACACAGATATCTCAGTCAGTCTAGGGCTGGCCACTCCCTTCCTCTCCACATCCCCAATCAGACTCCCCACTGGCACAGCTATAGGGTCCAGATCTCAGCCTAACTGGCAAGCTAACTGGTAGTACCCTCTCTGCCCAATCAGTGCTTCATGTCCCTGCCCAGGTAGCTGACACACACTCACACTTTGAGAGAAGTATTTATACAACTTCACAGACACTCCTGGGAAAGGCTTACAAAGATTCTCTAGCTGTGCCTCTTTACCCAGACTATACGGTAGTAATTACTGCCACCACCAGCTAATATTATCAGCTACCCAAAGGCCCTTGAAAGGGTGTCCAATTATTACTGTGCAATATTATTATCCAATTTCGAACACAACCAAAGCAAGGCAAATCTTCAGGAAGGCAACAGGATTAAATTAGTGTAAAATACAATATTTATTTGACCAAAAGAACGTAAGCGCTTTCACGGTACTAAAAAACCGCTTCATCAGATGTATATTCAAAAATGCAGTATCCATTTAAAATAGTTAAAACAATTCATTTCTAACCAATGGCTCTAATGGAACAATCAATTAATTAAACAAAGGAGCCGTTTAAAGATATATGCCCTATACTTAAATAAAACAATATATATAAATATATAACACATAAAAATATATCAGAGCAAATATAAAATCACTTTAGTATAACAATTCAATAAATAACAACACATTCCTAAGGTCAAATAGTGAAGATATCTTACTAAAGATTCTAAACATATTTACTCACTTAATTCTTCTGTTTTTTTAATATGGGTTTTAAAGGTACTGTATCATTAAGGTTATGCACCCTATGTGCACCTAGCCTTAAAATCCATTTAATTTCCAAGGTTTCAGTATCATTTACTAAGTCACCCATTCTTATATTTGTATTTTGTAATTGTAGTACTTGAAACCTAAACTGATGTTGCTCTCCTAAAAGTAATGTGTGTTTAGCTAGTGCGCTATAGACAAATCCCTTAGTAGTGCAGTATATGTGGTCCCTAATTCATTCACGTAGAGAGCGATTAGTTTTACCTACATAGAATGAAAAACATTCTATGCAGGTTGCTATATACACCAGGTTTTTTTGTAATACAAGTACTAGAGTTTCTTAACTCCCATAAGTAACCAGTATCAGGGTGTCTAAAGAAGCGTGATTCATCAATATATTGACATTGTGCACATTTACCACACTTTTTAGTGCCTAGCCACATCACGTCAGCATTATTTATCACATTAGTTGGGTAGCATAATAAATGTTTTAAACATGTTTTATTTTTATATATAAAAGTGGGATAATTCCCTACTATATTAGCTATCCGATCGTCTATTAACAAAATATGCCAATGTTGAGCTATAATCTCTTGTATTATGTTTACATTTACAGCATAGGGTAAAATAATATGTAATCTGGTGGGAGCTGTTCTCAAACTTATATTCTGAAAATCTCCTTGTCTATGTGAAAAATGTGGTTTGGCTTGACCTCCTCTTTGTGATTTTACTTGTTTATAGATTTTATTAATTTCCAATTCATCATAACCTCTTCCAACAAGATGAGTCTTTAATTTAATCAATTCTTTATCATACATTTCTTGATTTTAACATAATCTAGATGTATCCTTTGACAATGTTGTGAAAAAATCTGGGGTTGTGCATGCTATCTCTGTGTAAGTAAGATGGTTTATAACAGGCTTTTCTAAATATCTTAGTGCTACATACCCCTTGCTATATATAAACAGTAACATCTAGATAATCTATAGTTTCCCTAGAATGTTTCATAGTAAATTTAAAAAAGTCATTACTATTGTTGATTCTTTCATACAATTGTAATAGAGACATTTCATCACCTTGCCAAAGAACAAAGAGGTCATCCACAAACCTTCTGTAATATATTATTTGTGGTGTCATTAACAAGTGTTGCAGCTCCCAGGCTACCATGACTAGGTTAGGGTAAGAGTTAGCACAGCTGGTGCCCATTGCTACACCTGTTGTTTGTTTATAACAATTGTTTTGGAACAAAAAGATGTTATTATCAAGAACTTTTTCTAACAACATACATAACAAATCTATTTTATTTTTATCAAATATTTTTTGTTCTATCATTAAAGTTCTTACCATATCTAACCCTTTATTATTTGGGATAGAAGTAAACAGGGCAACAACATCTAGGGTAACCAGTATGATGTTATTAAATGTATCTAACCTAGTGGTAGTTTCATAGAGACTAGTCAAAAACTGTTCAGTGTCTCTTAAAACGTAATCATAATGAGCTAACACTTTCTTCAACTCTACATCTAGATAAATCGAAATAGGTTCAGTTAACCAGTTAGAACCAGCAACTATAGGTCTAAATGGTGGAAACAAAGCATTCTTATGGATCTTTGGTAACCCTTGCATCCTAGGTATTAAAGGAAACTCCACTATACAATAACTAAAGAACTCTTTAGTTATTAAACCCATATTTAAACATTCATGCAGCATACAAAAAATTCTATGTTGCATCTCATATACCACATCTACTGATATTTCTTGATAGGTATTTTCTTGTTGTAACATATTAACCATGGAAGTAAAATAGTAATGCGCATCCATAACGACAATAGGACCCCCTTTATCTGAGGGCCTAATAACAATTTGATGGTCATTCTTAAGTTTATCTAATGCTATTTTTTCACATTTAGTAAGATTATGTGCAGTATAATTATATTGAAAAGCATTGCTATGTTTTTCTCACATGCTTTTATAAATAAATTCCAAAGACATGCATCTGGAGCATTTCTCCCCGGGCCTCCGCTGAAAACAGGCTCTGTGGAACCTAGTCGGACATTCCCGGTCAACAAATGTTAAATAAATAAAATAAAAATAAATAAATAAATATCTCAACATTGTAAGGCATAGGCGGAACATACAGACTTTTCTTTTTAAAAATAGTTCTATCAGTAGTATCCGTCATCACTGAATCAGAAAACATGTTTTTTAAAGTTAAATTCCTAGTAAACGTACGAATAGCAATGACGGCTTCACTAATGTCAATAGCAGATGTAGGTATGAAGGTTAAACCTTTATTTAATAAAGATACCTCATGTGCAGAAAGCTGGTAACAGGAAATCTTCCAAATCAAGTCTCCTTGCCCCACATTTTCTTTAATATTTGAGTATGTGGTTGTTGGTTCGGCACTTCTTTTTGCTTCTGCCCCCTGTAGTTCTCCTTGTCTGCTGAGCCTTTCCATTCTAAACATATCGGAAGGGGCAGAATAGGAAAATCCTGCATGGAATTGTTTTCCTTATTGTTGTTATAAATTTTTTGTCGTACTGAACACTCTACAGATGGTCCTTCGAGTGTCAGTAAATTAGATGCTTCAGTACTAGGTACTTCTGAAGGTGTAGAGTAAACTGAGGTTATATTTGTTTGTGAGAGTACTTCCTTATCTGCACGTTGATCCAATAGCAAAGCAGTTTCATTATTCAAATTATTCACCTCTCCTACTTCAGTTCGGGAGACGTGAGGAGAGATTGTATCTCTCATTTGTGCTGGTCTCTTATTAGAATTAGCAGTATCATTATGAGATATATCCCTTGAGTGTTCAAAGTTCTGTATTGAATATTTGCGATAATGATTAGTACGTGTAGCATATGCCCCATTATTACTATTATTGTTGTTATTATAAGGGACTTTCGGCCAGGCAAAAACCTACTGATGTTCAAAATCAAATAAGTCTCTGGACAATTTTTTCTTTTTTTGTTCCAAGAGCTGAACTTCATATCTCGAGACCTTATCTATGACTTCATTCACATGCAGCTCCATCAAATCAGAGCCATAGATAATGGAAAGCTCATGCTGACTCCGCATTATACTTGTAGAGAGTGTAGTTTCTATCGGCATAAAAAAGTCTATTAACAGCTGCATATAAGCCTTGCTCACATTTAGGTTAATTTGTTGCCATTTTGCTAAGAGGTCCGGATAAAAGTTGCCATTAGTAGGCATAGTCAATATCCTAAGACCTCTCGCTATTACATTAAGCTTTAGACAGGCTTCCAAATGATACCTTTGACATTGCAAACGCTTAAATTTGAAGAAGTCATTTTCTAAATTTCTTTTCAGAGCACGTACCTTTAACTCATCATTAGTGTTTACAGTCTCTTCATGCTGAAATCTTCTAATTTCTGCTTGTAGCAGTGGATTAACTGTCTTTAATAGAATACCTCGTAAACGTGTATCCAGTTGTATTTCTCCTTGAGCCCCTGACATGCTCATCTCCGTTCCTTCCATCCAGCAAGGCAAAGGTAAAAATTCAGGCAAAAAACTCCCAAAAGACAACCACTAGAATTCAACCCAGGTACTATTTCGAACACAACCAAAGCAAGGCAA
Source organism: Protopterus annectens (assembly GCF_019279795.1). Taxonomy (NCBI): domain Eukaryota; kingdom Metazoa; phylum Chordata; order Ceratodontiformes; family Protopteridae; genus Protopterus; species Protopterus annectens. The sequence goes on from NC_056732.1 coordinate 1,735,645,737, forward strand.
ATCTTCAGGAAGGCAACAGGATTAAATTAGTGTAAAATACAATATTTATTTGACCAAAAGAACGTAAGCGCTTTCACGGTACTAAAAAAACGCTTCATCAGACGTATATTCAAAAATGCAGTATCCATGTTTAAATAGTTAAAACAATTAATTTTTAACCAATGGCTCAAATGGAACAATCGATTAATTAAACAAAGGAGCCATTTAAAGATATATGCCCTTTACTTAAATAAAAAAATATATATAAATATATAACACATAAAAATATATCAGACCAAATATAAAATCACTTTAGTATAACAATTCAATAAATAACAACACATCCCTAAGGTCAAATAGTGAAGCTATCTTACTAAAGATTGTAAACATTTTTACTCACTTAATTCTTCTGTTTTTTAATATGGGTTTTAAAGGTACTGTATCATTAAGGCCATGCCCCCTATGTGCACCTAGCCTTAAAATCCATTTAATTTCCAAGGTTTCAGTATCATTTACTAAGTCACCCATTCTTATATTTGTATTTTGTAATTGTAGTACATGAAACCTAAACTGATGTTGCTCTCCTAAAAGTAATGTGTGTTTAGCTAGTGCACTATAGACAAATCCCTTAGTAGTGCAGTATATGTGGTCCCTAATTCGCTCACAGAGATTTATTAGTTTTACCTATAGAATGAAAAACATTCTATGCAGGTTGCTATACACCAGATTTTGTAATACAAGTACTAGAGTTTCTTAACTCCCATAAGTAACCAGTATCAGGTGTCTAAAGAAGCGTGATTCATCAATATATTGACATTGTGTACATTTACCACACTTTTTAGTGCCTAGCCACATCACATCAGCATTATTTATCACATTAGTTGGGTAGCATAATAAATGTTTTAAACATGTTTTATTTTTATATATAAACGTGGGATAATTTCCTACTATATTAGCTATCCGATCATCTATTAACAAAATATGCCAATTTTGAGCTATAATCCCTTGTATTATGTTTACATTTACAGCATAGGGTAAAATAATAGGTAATCTGGTGGGAGATGTTCTCAAACTTATATTCTGAAAATCTCCTTGTCTATGTGAAAAATATTGTTTGGCTTGACCTCCTCTTTGTGATTTTACTTGTTTATATATTTTATTAATTTCCAATTCATCATAACCTCTTCCAACAAGATGAGTCTTTAATTTAATCAATTCTTTGTCATACATTTCTTGATTTCAACATAATCTAGATGTACGCATTGCTTGTCCTTTGACAATGTTGTGAAAAATTCTGGGGTTGTGCATGCTATCTCTGTGTAAGTAAGATGGTTTATAACAGGGTTTTCTAAATATCTTATATCTTAGTGCGACATACCCCTTGCTGTATATAAACAGTAACATCTAGATAATCTATAGTTTCCCTAGAATGTTTCATAGTAAATTTTAAAAAGTCATTACTATTGTTGATTCTTTCCAAAACAATTGTTATAAACAAACAACAGGTGTAGCAATGGGCACCAGCTGTGCTAACTCTTACGCTAACGTAGTCATGGTAGCCTGGGAGCTGCAACACTTGTTAATGACGCCACAAGTAATATATTACAGAAGGTTTGAGGTTGACCTCTTTGTTCTTTGGCAAGGTGATGAAATGTCTCTATTACAATTTTATGAAATAATCAACAATAGTAATGACTTTTTAAAATTTACTATGAAACATTCTAGGGAAACTATAGATTATCTAGATGTTACTGTTTATATACAGCAAGGGGTATGTAGCACTAAGATATTTAGAAAACCCTGTTATAAACCATCTTACTTACACAGAGATAGCATGCACAACCCCAGAATTTTTCACAACATTGTCAAAGGACAAGCAATGCGTACATCTAGATTATGTTGTAATCAAGAAATGTATGACAAAGAATTGATTAAATTAAAGACTCATCTTGTTGGAAGAGGTTATGATGAATTGGAAATTAATAAAATCTATAAACAAGTAAAATCACAAAGAGGAGGTCAAGCCAAACCATATTTTTCACATAGACAAGTAGATTTTCAGAATATAAGTTTGAGAACAGCTCCCACCAGATTGCTTATTATTTTACCCTATGCTGTAAATGTAAACATAATATAAGATATTATATCTCAAAATTGGCATATTTTGTTAATAGATGATTGGATAGCTAATATAGTAGGAAATTATCCCACTTTTATATATAAAAATAAAACATATTTAAAACATTTATTATGCTACCCAACTAATATGATAAATAATGCTGATGTGATGTGGCTAGGCACTAAAAAGTGTGGTAAATGTGCACAATGTCAATATATTGATGAATCACGCTTCGTTAGACACCCTGATACTAGTTACTTATGGGAGTTAAGAAATTCTAGTACTTGTATTACAAAAAACCTAGTGTATATAGTAACCTGCATAGAATGTTTTTCATTCTATGTAGGTAAAACTAATCGCTCTCTACGTGAACGAATTATGGACCACATATACTGCACTACTAAGGGATTTGTCTATAGCACATTAGCTAAACACACATTACTTTTAGGAGAGCAACATCAGTTTAGGTTTCAAGTACTACAATTACAAAATACAAATATAAGAATGGGTGACTTAGTAAATGATACTGAAACCTTGGAAATTAAATGGATTTTAAGGCTAGGTGCACATAGGGGGCATGGCCTTAATGATACAGTACCTTTAAAACCCATATTAAAAAACAGAAGAATTAAGTGAGTAAAAATGTTTAGAATCTTTAGTAAGATAGCTTCACTATTTGACCTTAGGAATGTGTTGTTATTTATTGAATTGTTATACTAAAGTGATTTTATATTTGCTCTAATATATTTTTATGTTATATATTTATATATATATATATTTTTATTTAAGTATAGGGCATACATCTTTAAATGGCTCCTTTGTTTAATTAATTGATTGTTCCATTAGAGCCATTCATTAGAAATTAATTGTTTTAGCTATTTAAACATGGATACTGAATTTTTGAATATACGTCTGATGAAGCGTTTTTTTTTAGTACCGTGAAAACGCTTACGTTCTTTTGGTCAAATAAATATTGTATTTTACACTAATTTAATCCTGTTGCCTTCCTGAAGATTTGCCTTGCTTTGGTTGTGTTCAAAATAGTACCTGGGTTGAATTATAGTGGTTGTCTTTTGGGAATTATTATCCAACTGGTAATGTGACTATTCAGTCTAAGGCTTATTAGAGTGGCCTATTACAATAACCTCTATAAATATGCAATATGCTCTAGAGCCTACTTCTCTACACAAACCAGCCACAGGTAAAGGTTTTAAAATATTTAATAATAAATAATTAAAACACAAGAGAATACTACTACACCACAGAGATATCTAAGAGTTTAGAGATCACACAGAAACTTAAAATAATACAGTAGGACAGGTCTGATGTCAAAGAAAAACACTGAATCTAACTTTCTAATCTTTAACTAATCTTAAGAGAAAACACAGTGCTATAATCCTACTTACATGCATAAAGAGCATAAGCAGTGCTGGGTTGATGGTCCAAGACAAATGCTTTTAGTCTCTCACTGAACTATAGTTTTTAAAAATACTAACAAACAGCTTTGCTAAGGCCCTCCCAAATTACATCATTTTGACACTTAGGTTTTCCCAGTATTCACATTACATCATCTTGACACTTAGTCTGGAGTTCCCAGGCAAACAAACTGCATTATTCAGCAAGCTAACACCTGCTCAGGAAACTACAACAATAAAAGACATTTCACATGTATACTCTAACAATTATTCCTTAAGTTAAGACAATAGAAAGAATGTTTTCAGCCAGATGCTTCGGCACCACTTTTTTAGATAATTGTAACTTCAAAGAACATTTGAAATGCTTGGCTTGATTTTCCTTACAGTGTTGCGACAATCTTGAAGTTCACATTTTACAGTGTTTTCTTTCATTTAAGAACACAAGCCTGTATTTTACATTTATTTATACAAATGATATAATTATGTATCATATTCTATTTGACTAGGCTGGCAGCCTTCACCCTTCTTTCCCCAATCTTCACATCTCTTCCCCCCTGGAGAACTCAAGCTAGTTTTTAAAGGTACTGTTGTGAAACGCCACTTGAGAGGGTTAGGTCTATCTGAGTGTACCTCATCCCATTCCCTGTCATGAAATCCCATCTGCATTGGCATTGCTACTCCCAGTGCGGTGCTGCACTGATATATCATATGCTTGCAACCCCAGGCTCCATCTTAGCAATTTGGCATTTTGCTGACTGGCTCTGTTTAACCACATTAGAGGGTTGTGATCTTTCATTACAGTGAATTTTCTTCCATACAGATAAGGCTGAAGTTTCTGCCATGCCCACACTATAGCTAGACATTCCTTTTCTACAGCTGCATAGCATTCCTCCCTGGGTTGGAGCCTACAACTGAGATAAACCACTGGATGCTCTCCCCCCTCTGAAGAAATCTGGCTAAGTGCAGCCCCCACCCCATGGTTTGAAGTATCCACTTGCACAACAAATTCTTTGCTGTAATCTGGACTGGCTAACACAGGGGGTCCTCCCAAAACTTCTTTAAGCTTCTGAAATGCCTGCTCACATGCTGGGGTCCACACTATCTTATCTGGCCTGTTCTTCCTTGTCAGGTCTGTAAGGGGAGCAGCTATGGTACTATAACTGGGGATGAACTTTCTGTAGTACTCTGCTGCCCCTAAGAATGCCCTCACCTGCTTTTTGGTAACAGGTGCAGGCCATGCCTGAATAGCTTCCACTTTGGCAGGTTCTGGCCTTATCTTTCCACTCCCCTACTGTATGTCCTAGGTAGGAGACCTCTGCCATATCCACCTGACATTTGCTTTTCTTAAGGGTCAACCCTGCCCTTTGTAGTTTGCCCAGCACCTCCCTGACATGCTGAAGGTGCTCTGGCCAGGAATGGCTGTAGATGGCAATATCATCTAGGTAAGCAAGGGCAAACCCTCCTGCTCCTGCTAGGATATTACCCACCAGCCTCTGGAAAGTTGCTGTGGCATTCCTCATCCCAAAGTGCATCTTTGTGAACTCATACAAGCCAAAAGGAGTCACAAAGTCTGACTTCTGTCTAGCATTAGGAGTCATGGGCACCTGCCAGTAACCCTTGGTAAGATCAATGGTTGTAAGATACTTAGCCCCACCCAGCTGCTCTAGGGCCTCATATGTCCTAGGCATGGGGTAAGCATCTGACTCTGTGTGACTATTTAATTTCCTGTAATCCACACAGAACCTTGTGCTGCCATCCTTCTTTGGCACCAACACCACTGGTGAGGCCCAGGGACTGTTGGATTCTTGAATCACCCCTAGTTCCAACATCTCCTGCACCTCCTCCCTCAGAGTCTGTTTGACTCTCTCAGGCACCCTATAAGGGGCCTGCCTAATAGGCCTTTGGGGTTCTGTATCCACCTGGTGCTGCACCAGGTGGGTGCACTCTGGTTTCACAGTGAACACGTCCACAAATTCCTGCAGCACTGCTCGGATTTCTCGAACATGGGTAGGAGACAGCTGCTGGGACATCGCTACCCCTTCCATCGAAGTGTCAGCCCAAGCCTCACTGAGGAGATTAGTCCTCAGATCTCCCTCAGACTCCTCCTGCAATCCACTGCAAATACTCAGCACAAGGACTTCCCTATTATGGTAAGGTTTCATCATGTTAAGATGGTACAATATGTGCCCCTGCCATCTGCCTAGCACTTCCACCATGTAGTTAACATCACTTACCTTTCTTACCACCTTGTAGGGTCCCTCCCAAGCTGCTTGCAACTTGTTGTGTCTGACAGGCATGAGAACCATTACCTGCTGCCCCACAGCATATTCTCAAGCTCGAGCATTCCTGTCATACCACACCTTTTTCTGTTGTTGGGCTTCTGCAAGGTTCTCCTGGGCCAAGCCCATGAGTTCCCTGAGCCTTGTCCTGAGGTTTAGGATGTATGCCACAACAGATGCCTTGTGCGACTCACACTCACCTTCCCACTCATCTCAAATTAAATCTAGAGGTCCCCTCACCCTATGCCCATAAAGCAACTCAAAGGGTGAAAAACCTGTGGATTCCTGGGGAACCTCTCTGTAAGCAAACAACATATGGGGCAAATATTTGTCCCACTCCCTCTAAAACTGCTCTGCAAATGCCTGTAGCATCAACTTGATAGTAGAGTTTAACTTCTCAACAAGACCATTAATCTGGGGATTGTAGGGGATGGCCTTCATGTGCTTCACCCCACAGGACTTCCACAGACAAGCCAGCAGGTCTGACATGAAAATGGCACCTCAGTCAGCCAGTATTTCTTTTGGGAAACCTACCCTGCTGAAAATCTCTAACAAAGCATTTGCCACCTTCTCTGACTCAATGGAGGACAAAGCCCCTGCCTCAGGGTATCATGTAGCATAATCCACTACCACTAGGATATACTTTTTCTGTGTGGAACTTGGGGTACTCAGAGGACCCACAATATCCATAGCTACCCTCTGAAATGGCTCCTCAATCACAGGTAAAGGCATCAAAGGAGCTCTCACCTTGTCTCCTGCCTTGCCTAAGTTTTGGCACTGCTCACACGTCCTGCAGTACCCTGTTACATCTCTGGAAATTCCAGGCCAATAGAAGTTTTGCATAATATGCCTCTTTGTATGTTTTATGCTCATATGACATGCAAAGGGAATTTCATGGGCTATGGTTAGAAGCACCAGTTGGTAAGCTCTAGGCACTACCAAATTCTGTATTCTCTCACCTTCTAGCCCACCCTCAGGGGTCCACTCTCTGTATAGTAACCCTTTGTCCCAGTATACAGATTACCCCTTCCCTTGAGAATCAAGTGCCTCCCTAGCTACCTGCCTCAGGCCTTGCAATATAGGGTCTGAGAGCTGAGCCTGTCTCAACTCTCTCCTTGTAACCCTTCCAGCACCCCTTCCATTGGAAGTCTGGTATCTTCTGACAGTGGTGCCTCACTGTCAGCCTTGGTACTACTACTCACCTCTACCTTTGCAGTTACCCTGTCCAAGGGAACATCAGTACCCACAAGCAGCTGTGGCTCACATTCAGTCTCACTGCTACAGCATAGCTCACTCCCTGACGTAACCACCTCAGCAGGCCTGGCTGCAAGTATGCAGTCTGTCTGGGTCTCCCCCAGGCTACCAGACTTGCATGCTTGTCTCCCAGCCTCACTGTATGTAACTGCATGAGTACATAGTACTGCCTCATCCAAATCCTTCCCTCTCAGGACATCTGCATGATGGTAGTTCCATACCCTGGTTCTCTCAAGACAACCCACCATTGGCATTTTGTCTTTCCCACTTACTGGCTCCCTCACTTTTGGTTTCCACCTTGCCTCTGTGGACACCTGTACACCAAATGGCCCCACTGATTGCATTCAAAACATTTCACCCTAGATCCGGGACGTGTACCTGGACTTGTGGCTTCCCCTGCTACTGGCAGATTCTGCTGGGACAGTCTGTGCTGCCCACCATGAGTTCCTTTAGACCCATGAGCAGTACTGGGGGTCCCCTTCCTGTGCAGGGCTGCCCTGCTGGCCAGGTATAGGTCTTCCTCCTTCCCAAACTCATCTGAAGTAGCACATTGTCTATCAGCTAACCAGATTCTCATGTCCTCAGGCAAAGTGCTAAGGGCTTGTTCCTTCACCCATAGGTCTGCCAGTCCTTCAAAAGTGGTGACCTGACATCCACTCCCCCAGCTATGAAAATAAGTGCTCAGTTCAAGAACATAGTCACATACATTTTCATCTGCCTTGCGTCTATGCTCATGAAACTTTTTCCTATACAGTTCAGGTGTTATCTTAAAACATTGTAACAGACATTTCTTTACAGTGGTATAATCAAAACAGACAGAGTCAGGCATTTGCGATATACAAGTTACAGCTTTCCCATGGAGAAAGGGGGTCAGGAACTGTACCCAGAGTCTTTGGTCAACACTATACTGTTTGCATACCCTTTCAAACATGTGAATGAAACTATGAAAATTATCCACCTCTTTAAATTGTTTAAGAAATTTATTGACTTGTTGTGCTTCTGGGGTCCAGTTACTCCCTTCCCCATTACCTCAATAACTCTGGCAAAGAGTCAGTATTTCCCTCTCATGTTTCCTCTGATGCTCCTTTTCTTCGGCTTCTATCTCCAAACATCTGGCCTCCAACTCAAGTCTCTTTAGCTCCAGCTGGATTTTTAAGTCCACTGCAGAAAGGTTGAGCTGCCCATTCTCTGAGGATATTGTATTTCCACTGCAAGTCTGATTGTTTTTCATAGAAAGGTTGAGCTGTCCATTCTCTGAGGATATTGTATCTACATTGCCAGTCTGATTGTCCTTCTGGATGCTGTTTATTGATGCAGCTGTAACCAAGGCTGCAACCAGGTCTGCCTTAGTCAGGTTTCCATGCACCAGTCCCCTAGCCTGGCACATCTCCACCAGCTGGCTCTTTGTCAGTTTTCTATATTCCTGTGCTGACATGTTGCCTGCTCACCCTGACTAACTAAGCTAAAAAAAGAAATGAAACAATTGTGATCTGAACTCTGAGTATACTTTGAGTGGCTAATTTAGAGTACAAAACACTTTCAGAGATCACTGTACATAAGCTACAGGATTCACGCTACCCACACCACTGCCAAACAGATATGTGAGACTATCTTATCCCAATCACTGCCAACACTTGTGATGACCATGCCCTGGCCCAGAAATCAAGGAGCCTCAATCCTTACCACTAACACCAGGGAGGTCATCTCCTTGAAGAGGAAAGGATAACAAATACTCACAGTAAAGTACAATTTCGCTCAAGTGCACACAGAGATCACAGTTAGTCTGAGGCTGATCGCTCCCTTCCTCTCCATGTCCCCAATAAGACTCCCCAATGGCACAGCTATACAGTCCAGATCTCAGCTTAGCTGGCAAGCTAACCTCCAGTACCCTCTTTGTCCAACCAGTGCTTTGTGTCCCTGCTCAGGTAGCTGACACACACCCACACTTTGAGATAAGTATTTATACAACTTCACAGACCCTCCTGGGAAAGGCTGACACAGATTCTCTAGCTGTGCCCCTTTACCCAGACTATACAGTAGTAATTACTGCCACCACCAGCTAATATTATCAGCTACCCAAAGGCCCTTGAAAGGGTGTCCAATTATTACTGCGCAGTATTATTATCCAATTGGTAACGTGACTATTCAGTCTAAGGCTTATTAGAGTGGTCTATTACAATAACCTCTATAAATATGCAATGTACTCTAGAGCCTACTTCTCTACACAAACCAGCCACAGGTAAAGGTTTTAAAATATTTAATAATAAATAATTAAAACACAAGACAATACTACTAGACCACAGAGATATCTAAGAGTTCAGAGATCACACAGAAACTTAAAATAATACAATAGGACAAGTCTGATGTCAAAGAAAAACACAATCTAACTCTCTAATCTTTAGCTAATCTTAAGAGAAAACACAGTGCTATAATCCTACTTACATATATAAAGAGCATACGCAGTGCTGGGTTGATGGTCCAAGACAAATGCTTTTAGTCTCTCACTGAACTATAGTTTTTAAAAATACTAACAAACAGCTTTGCTAAGGCCCTCCCAAATTACATAATTTTGACACTTAGTCTGGAGTTCCCAGGCCACAAACTGCATTATTTAGCAATCTAACACCTGCTCAGGAAACTACAACAATAAAAGTCATTTCACATGTATACTCTAACAATTATTCCTTAAGTTAAGACAATAGAAAGAATGTGTTCAGCCAGACACTTTGGCACCACTTTTTTAGATAATTGTAACTTCAAAGAACATTTGAAATGCTTGGCTTGATTTTCCTTACAGCAGATGGCAAAGTCACAACAATCTTGAAGTTCACATTTTATAGTATTTTATTTCATTTAAGAACACAAGCCTGTATTTTACATTTATTTATACAAATGATAGATTTATGTATCAAATTCTATTTGACTAGGCTGGCAGCCTTCGCCCATCTTTCCCCAATCTTCACAACTATATTGGCGTTATATCATTGCACATTAGGTGCGAGGGATGGGTGAGTAGGACATATAAATAAAAATCTCTATTGTCATGAGTATGGTGCTGCACTGGAAGGTTTTAGATCAGGTCTGGGGAGTCAGAAATGAGTCTCAGCAGCTGAGATCAAGCAGAGCACCAGCGGCAAACAATGGTCTGCATTATAGGGGTTAGAAAATATATAAAACAGATGCAGTTAAAATCCTTGTTTTATGTAACTTTTATGTCTTAGTTGTATCATTTTACCTGAGGATTTAATAAATCAGTTGCTTCATTTTACCATGCCATTTTCTTTTCATATAAATAGATCACTATGTGCATAGTGATCTACTTATTTGAAGAGAAAGCATAGAGTATCCACTACAGTAACCATTTGAAATGTCAGGACCCACTAGACTGAGTCCTGAAATATGGACACTGAATGGTTGAATGATTGGACTTATATATACCAAGTCCGAGATGCCATTTCTTGGAATATTCCTTTTTCTCAGAGGTATGGCAATCTTGGAGTAGGTATATATACATTTGAGGGGAGTGGGAGTGCAAGAGGGGTGCCCCTTGCAAAAAGACATTTAAAGGGAAAGAGTGATTTTTGAGATTTGCTGTTCTCCTGTGATTTTGCTCTTTTTCTTTTTGGCACACAGCTTTTCGATTGCTGGCATTTCACTAGGGAACGATTTACTACATTATACCTTTACCTAACTAATCTGATGTAAAATTGATACCTGTCTTTATCTCCTTTTTCTTCGTTGTACTCATACAATGATTGAAACCGATCCCTTATCAGCAGTGTATTATCCTTTTTAACAAAATTCAATACATAAATGAATAAATATAAGCACAAGACATGAAGCTGCTAATTCCTAAAGCCACTATTTTTCCAGATATTATAAGGTAGACATGCTACTGTAAATGTATTTCACAATTCTCTATAGCTGCTCTGAATTATAGACTTTGATATCCTTCTAGGAGGGTACTGCTTGGGATTCTTCATAATTGTGAACTGAAGAAATACTTTTATTATTGGGAAATGTTTTGAATGTGGCCTTTATAAAAGTAATGAATGTGGAGTTAAGGCCAGATTTGGATATTTTCTAACATGGATTTTGTTGAGAAAAGATCCAGTATGACTAATCTGATTAATTTTTATCAGAATATTTAGGAAATTGTGTATATGGGTTTGTCAGCGGGTGTTACATACTTGGATCTTTCCAAGGCTTTTGATATTCATCCCACAGAGGGATCATAAACATAATGTAAATGTTAATAGCTACATAATAAGGTGAATTACTAATTGATTTTCAGCAAGATCTTTGAGTGTCAAAGTTGAACATGCCACTTCTAAGGATTATCCTTTCACTGTGGGAGTCCCACAAACACTGGCCTTAGGGCCAGTTCTTTTTAATATGTTTATGTCTGATTTCACAGTTGAAGAAGCGCTTACATTCTTTTGGTCAAATAAATATTGTATTTTATACTAATTTAATCCTGTTGCCTTCCTGAAGATTTGCCTTGCTTTGGTTGTGTTTGAAATAGTACCTGGGTTGAATTCTAGTGGTTGTCTTTTGGAAATTATTATCCAATTGGTAATGTGACTATTCAGTCTAAGGCTTATTAGAGTGGCCTATTACAATAACCTCTATAAATATCAATGTGCTATAGAGCCTACTTCTCTACACAAACCAGCCACAGGTAAAGGTTTTAAAATATTTAATAATAAATAATTAAAACACAAGAGAATACTACTAGACCACAGAGATATCTAAGAGTTTAGAGATCACACAGAAACTTAAAATAATACAGTAAGACAGGTCTGATGTCAAAGAAAAACACTGAATCTAACTTTCTAATCTTTAGCTAATCTTAAGAGAAAACACAGTGCTATAATCCTACTTACATACATAAAGAGCATAAGCAGTGCTGGGTTGATGGTCCAAGACAAATGCTTTTAGTCTCTCACTGAATTATAGTTTTTAAAAATGCTAACAAACAGCTTTGCTAAGGCCCTCCCAAATTACATCATTTTGACACTTAGGTTTTCCCAGTATTCACATTACATCATCTTGACACTTAGTCTGGAGTTCCCAGGCAAACAAACTGCATTATTCAGCAAGCTAACACCTGCTCAGGAAACTACAACAATAAAAGACATTTCACATGTATACTCTAACAATTATTCCCTAAGTTAAGGCAATAGAAAGAATGTTTTCAGCCAGATGCTTCGGCACCACTTTTTTAGATAATTGTAACTTCAAAGAACATTTGAAATGCTTGGCTTGATTTTTCTTACAGCAGATGGCAATGTTGCGACAATCTTGAAGTTCACATTTTACAGTGTTTTCTTTCATTTAAGAACACAAGCCTGTATTTTACATTTATTTATACAAATGATAGAATTATGTATCATATTCTATTTGACTAGGCTGGCAGCCTTCACCCATCTTTCCCCAATCTTCACATCTCTTCCCCCCTGGAGAACTCAAGCTAGTTTTTAAAGGTACCATTATGAAACGCCACTTGAGAGGGTTAGGTCTATCTGAGTGTACCTCATCCCATTCCCTGACATGAGATCCCATCTGCGTTGGCATTGCTACTCCAAGTGAGCTGATGTTCAAAAATTGGGTCCGTTGTGAACCCTGACAAAGCTCAAGCAAGAACTTAGTGTGTTGATAACATATATATAACACTAAAGAGTAATTTCATGGAATTCAATATCAGCAAAACAAGTATCCCACTTCTGAAATAATAACTTTTGCAGCCTGTATGTCACAAATAACATTATTCAAAGCAAAGAATGAAAAGCAAGGGACTTGGGTATAACTGTAGTCAGTAGGCTATCATAGGAGGATAAAAAATAATAATACAACATGGATGTTTAATGAGTTGAAGAGCTGTGTTTTAGATCATGTACTTGTAAATTATAGTGATTGCCTATCTTTAGATAAGCATTTGTGAAAAAAGGAGGCATAATTGATTTTGAAATTTAATACGATATGCCCTTTTAAGCTTAATGACAAACTTATCTGAAAGTCATTAATGACTTTATTTTTTTGACTGATTTTTTTTTTCTTTTCAGAGTGGTTTCTTGTGAGAATAATCTATGCATGGTAATTCAGCAATAAATGATATCTTGCTTTGTATTTCCAGTAGGGATGAAAGAGTTCTCCTTTCACTTTATAAGGTTAGGCCATATATTTAATATTGTGCTTTTGCTTGTATGTATAATTGAGCAGTTATTGAGACTGAAAATAATTCAGACAATTTTCTCTAGGCCAATTAGTAGGATCAAATACTTGGGATATATGGCTGGTCTGAAAGAGTTTTCTTTGTACTGTCTTAACTATAGGTCATTTTGGGGTGATGTGATTTTTATTTATAAATGACTGACAAATGGTCTTCTGGCAGCTTCTATAGGGCCTCTTTTTAGGTCAAATCCCTTTGATCTTTATGTTGACTTTCCAGTTTTTAAAACTGATTTTGGGAGATCATTCCAGAGGACAGCAGGTAGTCTATGAAATGGATTACCTTTATGAATAAAAATATCTAATAACCTGGAGATATTTAAAGGAGTAGTGGGTAATTGCTTTGGTAACATGGACATATTTAAAGGAGTAGTGGACGATTGCTTTGGTAGCATACCTCTCAAACTGCAGACAGTGAAAATAGGTACAAAGGTCTTTGAAAAGTAGGGACATCCAGCCAAAATCTGGATATCTAATTAGCGTAACATTTGAATATCAAATAGTACATAACTCTTCCATCTTCCAGTTGGAATGTGGGATACTACTGAGAAACACATTTTTAAAAAATAAATTGATGGAAAAGTATAAGAATATTTTCAAACCGCAAAATCTGTACACTTTAATGAACTGTATTGCAAATTCTACCATACAACTTATTTTTGCTTCTAAAATGACTTATCTTTGATTCTAAAATGGGGGATGTAAAATTGTTTGTGCTCTTTCTTTAAATTATTGGTGCCACTGTTATGTTGGTCATGTAGTATGGTTTTCTGTGCTCTAGACAGCTTCAAAAATCATGTTGTGGGCGATTTAGAAAACTGCGTGAAGGGGTAAATCAAGCCTGGAAATAGGGACATACCTCCAAAATAGGTACTTCACATTCTGGAGTCAACCAGGCCTGAACATATAAACATTCATCCAAAATAAGGACAGTTGAGAGGTTTGTTTGTTAGTTAAGTTTGTTTTGTTTTCCATTAATAGTTGGCAAACTCAAATAAAGTTACTTTGGAGGCTCTAAGTTTGAAATACCAATACACTGAACATTCTACTTATAATAAGACAACACAGATAAAGCAGGCTCTTGCCTTAACAGTAGATCTTCAAGACAGAAGTGTTTCTGCTATTGCTGCTCCCTTCAGTGCCGGAAAGTTTTGTTTATGCTTGTACATAAACTTATATAGTTGTGACTGTTGAGTTGCTTCTTATATAGTTTACAGTTTATTGGTAGCCATTTCTACATTGCTAATGATGGCAGTAGAAAGCCTCTGTTTTTCAGCAGAAGGATAAATTAATCAATTTGAAGACCAAAAGAAAGCTCAAGCCAATGTCAGCCTTGATTATGATGGCATGAAAGTGTTCAGTTAAGAGTAGCCAAATTGCAAATACAGACACACACACACACACACACACACACACACACACACACACACACACACACACACACACACGCACACAAAGAGAAAGCTCTCTGTGAGATCAGATCCAGATACTAGAGCTAATGATAGAGAAAAATAAGGAACCCCAAATGTTATGAATAAGGAATGACATATTTTTTTTTCTGTATATGATCTACTGTTAAATTACTCTGTAGCTTTACCTTCTGTAAGAGGAAAGACTTCTTCATTTCCATGGTTATAATGTCATAGTCACTTTTGACACTGACCATACGGAGTATACACTTGAAAGAAAACACAGTACACAGGCACAAACAAAGCTTTTTATGCCAGCTGCTCTGAAGTAGTTCTGTCTTTTTGATTGCAGGAAATGACTAATTTACATCAAGGGATGGAATGCAGAGAATGTTGAGGAAATATAACTAGAAATGGGGAAGCAATTTAAAAGGGTTTTGCCTCAATCTGCATATTTCATATTTTTGACTTTTTAATATTTTCATTTTTCTAAGGTAAAAGTTGAGAGACCCAATGTGGAGAGTCTTTGACGGTTGATGGAATCTGGCTACAGTTCTAAAGGTGACCCTTTTTTAGATATTCTATTTTGGATTTTACCACTCTTTTATCATTAAGCCTTTATCATTTGTTTTCTCATCCTGTCTAATTTTACCACCACATATAAGCTCATAGCTAGTCTCCTCTTTCCCGAGGAGAATGAGATTTGGCAAGCTCACCTCATATCTAGATAGTGGAGGCAAGAGTTGTGTGCTTAGAGGCTGCCATCCACTGCTGCTCCAGATTTCTTACTCATGCCCTAACCCTATCCCCACTGGTTGCTGACCTGCATGCCCACTGAAGTGAAGGAATGTATGCTATGCTTCTCCAGTGTGAGTGTGTGTGTGTGTGTGTGTGTGTGTGTGTGTGTGTGTGTGTGTGTGTGTGTGTGTGTGTGTGTGTGTGTGTGTGTGTGTGTGTGTGTGTGTGTGTGTGTGTGCTTCCAGGATGAAGATTACAACTTGAAAAGCACTTGGCTACAGCCACATGCATGTTCTTAGTTTATATTCAGCCAACTGGATTGCCTCTATTCTCAATAAGCGTGAGTGAGCTGATATCAGTTACTAACTACTATACTGCCTTACATGCTTGTCTAGTGCATTGGTGCCAGTCTATCCAATATCATTTGGAACTCAGTCAAGACTTTATCCATCTGTGAGATGGAACTAGAAGTTCTGGACATGGTCTTAACCAAAGCAGAAGGGTCAGAGACATCCAGATGAAAGAATCACTAGCCAGCAGTGATCATACTACTGCATTGTTTAGGGTTTGAGGAGATGATACCAAGGACAAAGACAAAGATCTGAGGATTTTAGGGATAGAGTGGAGTGCAGATTATATCCAGAAGAAGAATGATTAATTAGGAGACAGGGAGAAATTCAAGTGGTGAACAAGGTGTGGGGCTGGGTAAGGAATGGAGTACTCAGTGCTATGGACAAAGGGCTGACGAAAAGGTAAAATGGAAAAAAGAGGAAAAAGCCAGTGTAACAACAAAAAATGTGAGATTAGTAATAACAACAAAAAGCAGGGCATACATGCAGAAATGATTAACCATGGAGGCAAAGACCGTGCAAGGAGGCAAACAGAAGGCAACAATGAAGATAAGAGCAACATATACAAAAATAGAAAAGAAGTTGGATTAAGAGGTCAAGAAGGGGAGCTGGTGGGTTTTAGGTGTAATGTAGAAAGGAGGAAGGGGATAGATATCTGACCAGGTTGACTATAGATGAGTGGGAGAGCAATGAAGACAGAGAACAAATAGAGGAACTGAATGAATACTTTTCTTAATTCTTCGGGAAGGAGGGGACAGGGAGACTGCCAATGTGAAAAGAGACAGCGTAATATGGAGAAAGCAGTAGATGGATATTGGAATAGACAATTAAGTCATGGAAAGGGAAGTGACTATAATGAAAGAGGACAAGAAGCAGAGTCCAGCACAATTACCTTGCATAGTCCTCAGGGTCCTGGTCTGTAGATCACTGGTTAGTTCAGAAATGTCTGAGGACTGAATGACAGCAAGTATGATACCCTTGTACAGGAGCAGGAACAAATTAGTGGAACTGCTGCTCACTTGGCTTGCAAGATGTGACAGGGAAAAAACACGTAGAAACTCCTGAGGAAAAGACTGCTAGCTTTCCTTTAGGATAGCAATGTCCAGAGCAAGAACTAGCATGGATTAATAACCACAGGAAACC
The DNA here is from genome assembly GCF_019279795.1 of Protopterus annectens. Classification (NCBI taxonomy): domain Eukaryota; kingdom Metazoa; phylum Chordata; order Ceratodontiformes; family Protopteridae; genus Protopterus; species Protopterus annectens. The sequence goes on from NC_056732.1 coordinate 1,735,662,654, forward strand.
ATTGTTTAAACATAACCAGTTTTATGACTGGGTTACAGTAAAACTTGATAGTGGAGTAGCAGTCAATGTGATCCCAATGGACTAATGCAGGCCTTTGAATTAGTCCCACCAGACAGCTGCCAGGAAACTTGCAGGTGCTGAATACTGGATTGGGTTAGAGGGACTGTACTGCAACATGGTTGGAGGGTAGATCTAGAGGTTTGTCAAGAATAATATAGTAATGGAAGCTACGGGTGGAATGCAGCAGAGGTTCATCTTGTTAATGTGTTAATTTCAAATATATATGATAGAATACATCAAAGAAGCATCTTGTTTGTGGACAACACAAAGATAGGCGCAGTAGCTGAGGACTGGAGGTTGTCTGAGTAGGCAAATAGATGACAGCTGAGGTTCAATGCAAACACATGCTAAGTACTGTACTTGGGTCACAGCAGTGAGTCAATGCAGTCTGCTGCCAAGTATAATGTGAGGAGTGGAATTATTAGCAGCAGAGCAGGGAAAGGACTTTAGGGGAGTATGCTACACCTTAATTGAACCACAAGGAGAAAAGTGAAGGAGCTATGACAGCAGGAAAAAGAAAGGTGGGTGTATATTCATGGGCATAGACCTAAGCCTATAAAAACAAAGATGTAACACACATGATCTGTCTGCTTGTGGTCTGATCACCCCTTAGATATTGCACAGAATTCCATAGACCATTTAAGAAGAAATCCATTATACAGTTGGAAGAATTCTACAGGAAGACAACCACAAGTGTTTATTGAATGATGTATGAAGGAAAAGTATATGACCAGAGATTGCAGGAGCTGGAATTATATTAATAGATCAGATGGCACAGAGCTGAGAGGAAAAGGGTGCAAATGATCATGTATTTGGTGATGTAAAGGGGTCACCAAAATAAAAATATGGGAGAAGAAGGAGGAGGAAATGTAAGCACTAACTTCTCACTGAAGATGTAAAAGTACTTTATTGGAGTTGTGTGACTCACAGAATAGTCTACAAGCAGGTTTTGTGTATCAAAAGAGTTGTGGAGACAGAATCCATGATAGTATTCAGGAAGCATGGTGTACCCAAGGTAGCTTCCCTCCACATACTCAAGCTGAAATTGCTCAAGAATCAGTAGCCCAATGAAAAATAAACAGACAAAAGGCATTACTCTAAATATTTTTCCAATAGGAAATCATTTCTGGTGAGATTTATAATTGTGTGCTGGCAATGATTCAGTTGTTTAGGGAGCTTTCTCCCTTCTTTGAGTTGGTATTACTGTTGAGTTTGTATATATAACAAGAAAAAGGGAATTTTTTAGTCTTTTAGATTTCAGGCATTCTACATGTTCCCCACATAATATTACAGGATTTGTTCATTAGTCTAGGGGAGTTTAGAGATAGGACAGCCCCCCACGCACATTCACACATTCACACATTCATACACAGGCGCGCACGCGTACACACACACACACACACACACACACACACACACACACACACACACACACACACACACACACACACACACACACACACACACATATACACACACTCACCTAATACCACTTGTTCCACTGCATGCATTCACACATGCAGCCACATACATACACACGTACACCCCCCTACTTCCTCTGTGCTAAACTCCGTAGCACTTAACTTCTAACATGATATTACCCTCTGACAGTAATATGTGAATGTAAAGTTTTGGCCATGTTAATTAATTTGGCCTGCTGAGTTAATTAACTCAGCTGGCTGAGCTAAATTATGCAGCTTAGTGATCCTCATATTTTTGGCTCATATTTTTGGTCTGTTCATCATAAAATGTAAGGTTTTCTTGCAAATCATTGGGGAATTAAGTCAATAAATAATGATATATTGAGTTTCAGACGTCATATCCTTCAAAAAATGCATGCTAATGAAAAATCTTTAGTCTAGCAACTTTCTAAGTTGATTGATAACAATATCTATTTGTCTCTGATTTTTGGCCTTCGTTCCCCTATTATGTTTGGTTTTGTCCAGATTTCTTGTATTTAGATGTAGAGAGGTATCCACTCTGTGTTGATCCTGTAAACTGTGTAGGATCACTGTGGTGGGCCTGTCTTCAAATCCAAAAAGGTACTGTGAGTGCTCACACCCTACGAAAAGGCTTACTTCTTGTGGTAGCCCTTTCTGAATCTGGCCCAGTAGTTCTAGCCTTTGGCAGGGTTTCTAAGACTTGTTCCAAGGTGATTATAGGGGAAATTACATTTTCAGAGATCTGCTAATACATTGTCCAGATCCTTGGGATTGGAATGTGTGATGTTGTTATGGATGAGCTAAGTGCATTTTTAAGTTATTTACTAATTTGTTGATGTAAATAAAGATTTGCAGTTTCCATTGGTATCTCTAGTGACAATAAATTAGCACTCTGCTTTATATTTTCTAATAGTGTTCTTAAGTTTCTTGCTGGCATATTTCAATCTGTCCTTGTGGTAGAGTGGTGGGAATTTCTTACAACATGATAAAATACATAAAAAAACAGAGGTACTAATATAAATTAGTAAATAAATATATAAAATAAAAAAAAAGATAAAGAGTGCCATGATGCAGACTATTTTTAAACTACCTATAGCCCAGTTTACTGTAATTCTTGGGCAATAAATATAGCCAACTGAATTTGGAAGGCAGCACTACTCTTACCTAAAATTCACACAGGCAGACAAACAGACACACACACACACCACACACACACACAAAACAGATTATTAGAATATGTGCATTGTGGTTTGTGTTATAAATGAAATAGCTGATAGGATTAGAAAGCTTGGTTCACTGCTTCAACATTCATAATGAAATTTGCATATCTGACCCCCATGTGTTCCTGTCAGAGCTGAAGCTGGCTCATATGATAACTGGTGCTAATCCTTGATCTGTCACCCTTAACATTAAATTGAGGGAAAAGGTCTCTGGTCCGATGTGGAACTTCTCCCTCATGTGTCATTTCACTTCTGCAATGCCCTCACATCAATGTGAGGAAAAAAAAACACTAAATAAAAATAAAAAAATAATAATAATAAGAAGAAAAAATGCCATTCTCAGTGCTTATGATTCCACCCCCAACACCTTTGCCCCATCCTAGGTATGCTGCCAAAGTTCTAAGTTTGTGTGCATGAATATTACAGAGGTTATGACTGTGTTTCATTTATCATTCTATTTTATGTTTTAATATTTTTTTATGAAAGTAATGCTTGATTTGGATTATAGTGTTTAAGGTGGGGTGATATTTTAAGTGGACTTTTTTATTATTTTCATACATGTAGAGTGTGCATTTTTCATCTTTTTAGCTTTAATGTGTCTGAAACAGGTCTTTGAAGAAGGATTTTTGATTTGGAGGTAGTCCATCTGATTATTAAGCTTCATATTTCTAAGTCCAATCAGTTCCTACTCCATCTCCTACCTATGTCAGTGTCTGTTCACTGATGTGTACCCACTCTGCCCTAATTCTCCCCATATGGCAACCTCCACTTGCATTCCTTAGAATTGCTAAGAGTTAAAGTATTCATGCAGTACCTTTGTTTTTACCAGTCTTCTATAATGTCCATTCCATATTTGTTTATTCTACCTAGGTCTGACTCTCTATTATTTATTTATTTATTTGTTGACATTTTTTAATGGAAAAGTCAACTGGGCCAGGCTAGCCCATTTTCAGTGGAGGCCCGGGGAGAAAAGCTCCAGGGAATTTACATAGAAAACAAAACTGAACAAAATTAACAAAAGTTAAAAGGTGTTTTACAAAGAAGTATTTTAGGATATAGAGATTAAAATTACAGAGGATACAAAAACTGACTGGAAAAACAAAAAGATAGCTTTCATATTATAAATTAAGATTCATAAAGAAATCTAATATGTCTACATCGTACAAAGCATTATACACTGATGAGTGGCAGTACAGACTAACAAGCTGTACTCAAAGGTAAAGGAATGTATCAATTGAGTAGATAAGATCTTAATTTGTGAGTTTAAGAGTAAGAAAGGAAATTGTGAGTAAGTGAGCTGGAAGGATTGAGTTTAGGTAATGGCTGTGGAGAGAATTGAGCAGTTATGTATCCGCATGGGAGAGAAGTGACTATGCAGAGCACTTTTGAAGCTAGAAAGTCTCGGTTGAAGGCATATAGATGTTGGAAGATTATTCCAAATTTTGGAAATTGTCCAGGAGAATAAGAATTGACCTGCAGGTAGTTTTGGGTTTGTGTACTTGGAGAAAGTATTGGTTTTTAGAGCATAGGGAACAAGTTGGAGTATACAAGGTAAAGAAGGAGCAGAGTGCTGGACAGTCTTGAGGTTTATATATATGTTTATAAGCGATTGTGAGCTGGAGGAGGAGAAGGTAATGGGGGAGTTTCAGCCATTGTAGTTGCTTTAGAGAAATACAATGGTGAGTGGAGTGGTAATTATTAGTAGCAAATTTGGCAATCTTATTTTAGCATGTTTCTAAATTTGTCATTAGGGAAGACTGCAGATTAGTTAATAGGGGAGCACCATAAGTAAGTGAAGGTAGAAGGTATGACAGAGCTAGTGCTTGTTTAAAAGGAAGAGAGAGGAATTTGTTATGTTTATATAGTAGCCCCAGTTTCTTATGGATTTTGTTTATGTTATTTTGAATGTGATGATCGAATTTGAGATTTTCATCTATGATTACCCCTAATAGTTTAGTATGGGTAACTAACTCAATTTTAGTAGAGTTAAGGGAGAGAGTTTCAATATCAGCTATATTAATGGGTACATTTCTCTTGGGAGTGAAGATCATACGTTTGTTTTTGGGGGACTTAGAGAGAGGTGATTATTGTGAAGCCAGGTTTCTACTATGGTAAAAGCAGCTTGGGTGATTTGTTTTAGAGTGTTTAAGTTGTGGGCAGTGCAGACTATTGTGGAGTCATCTGCATACTGGACTAGGGAGGCCTGCTGAATAGCTTGGTGGAGATTATTAATGAAAATGTTAAACAGAAGGGGGTCTAAAACTGAACCTTGGGGAATACCAGTAGGGTCATAAATGCAAGGGGAAGTGGATTTCTGCCATTTAACAGCATGCTCTCTGTTAAAGAGTTAGGTTTTGAACCAGTTAAGAGACTGAGGAGATAGGTCAATACTAGAGAGTTGGGAGAGAAGGACAGAGTGAGAGATAGTAACAAAAGCTTTAGATAAGTCCAGGAAAATGGCTGAGACAATGTTACCAGAGTCTCGTGCTTTGTTCACAATGTCTAAGAATGAGATTAATGCAGTGGATGTGCTATGTCCAGGGCGGAAACCATGCTGAGTAGGAGAGAGAGAAGATTATATTTTAGAAGGTAGTGTAAAAGTTGTTTTTGAACACACTTTTCTAGAATTTTTGAGATAAGGGAGTGTAGAGCTATGGGTCAGAAGTTGGAGATGTCCACTGAAGGACCACCTTTATGAAGTGCTAATATTATAGCTTTTTTCCAGAGTCCAGAGGCATAGGATTCCTGTATGGATCTATTAATCAGGATGCTAATGGGGTAGGTCACTGAGTCTGCTACAAGTCTGAGGAATTTGGCAGAGATATTGTCAGCAGAGTTGGAGCAGGGCTTTAGTTTTAGAAGCAGTTTTTTGATCTGGTAGGTAGGGATAGGAGAGACTGTAAAAAGTGGTGGAGGAGAAAGATGTATGTCATTTGGAGAGAAAGTGTCAGTGGGTGGAGAGTGGTGGTGAGAAGACTATGGTGAAGAAGTAGTGCTGGTGTTGGGGAGAGGATGGGAGAAGGTAGAGGTAATGTTGGCAATATTGTCAATAAAGTAAGAATTGAATAGACTTGCAATTTGTTCTGGTGGTTTATCAGGGTATGGGCAGGGGTTGGGTTTAGTGCCAGGTTTAAGAAAGCTGTTGATAGAAGACCAGAAAGCTTTTGGATTATTTTTTCTGCTACTTTGCTGGTTCAGAGGTAGTGCTGCTTGCCTTTAGAGATAAGTTTCTTAACTAGGTTGCAGAGCTGTCTATAATGAATAAGATCAAATACATTTTTAGATTTAAGCCAAGCTTCCCATGCTTTGTCTCTGTCAGTCATGATTTGTTTTGTAGCTTTTGTTAGCCAGGGGCATTACTAGTTTTGGTTCTTGTAGTTCTTGAAGGAGCTAGACTATCTAAAATGTTTTGAAAAGGACTATTGAAATAGACCAAAGCATTGTCCAGGGGGAGGATCTTAAGGATATTCCAGTTAATGCTTTTCAGAATACTGTTGAAGGAGTTGGGGTTAAATTTGGAAAGGTTTTGGATTAATTTGATATGGGTTTTTGGGATTGCTACGCATGCTCGGATAGCATAGGTGGGGAGATGGTCACTAACAGAGTTAGACATTGTTCCAGATGTTATAAATTTAGGAGGATCTGAGACTAGAATCCAGTAGAGGATGGATCCAACATTAGTTTTGTTGTTGTACCTAGTAAGAGTAATAATATATTGGGTGAAGTGAAATAGGTTTATGCTAGTGAGGGACTGATTGGAAGAGATAGAGGACCAATCAATATTCATGCCCCTGAGGATAATTGTTTCATTTTTTATAGTGATGGAAATCCAAGATAAAATGCTTTCTAGAGCTGGGATGTTATTTACAGGAGGGATGTATAGGACAATGCTGCAAAGTCTTTTTGAGTGATTAATTTCAAGAAAAGAGATCAACATTTCAGTATTATGGAACAATGGGATCTGGCCTTTGCATGGAGTAATACTGAGGGAGTTTGGATAGATGAGGGCCACACCACTTTGTTTCTTTTGATGGTCTGATCTAATAATACTAAAGTTTGGCGGAAGAAGCTCTGAATCCTGAATGGGGGATTTTAGCAATGCTTCAATGGCTGCTAGGCCAAGCCAAGTATGCAGCTCTGAAGTTTTATTACAGATGCTTTGGAAATTGAGAGTAGTTATGTGAAGTGATTTGGGATATGTGGGGAGGTTAGAGTTTGAGTGGTTGTAAGAAATGGTAGGTCCTGGATTGGGGTGGATGTTGCCTGAGCAGGAGAGATTGGAAAGGATATGAGAGAAATGATGAATGAGGTTCGATTGTTTAGAGATAAGAAAGTGAAGGGAATCTGTATATCTAAAAACTAAAAAAGAAACTTGCACCTGCTCCCCCACCATTATTCTTTTTGTCAGCTTTGTTTCTAAATGCAGCTTTGCTATCCTTCTTACTGTTTTACTAGTATAAACTCCCCAACTTACCCACCTTTTTATTTCTTCATTTTGCATGCCCTGTCTTTTGACCCAATTGCTAGAATTACCTTCCTTGCCTTTTTACTTTTTTCTTAGACACTTATCTGTCCTCATTCCTATTCTCATTCAGATTGCTCTCAGTCATTTAACTATCTTCGACCCTCTAAGAATAATTCACTCCTCAGAAATCCCACTCCATCATCTTTAGTTTTTTTTCTGAACTACAAAAATGCTTTAAATGCACAGAATAGTGGTCGATGCTGGCTAACATTGTATTTCCCTGAGTATATATGACCCCCTTCTTCTTTAGTTAGGATAATATCAGCAGTGCTTTTTGGAAGAGTCTTAAAATAAATGTCCAAGTTCTTCAACGCCTCAGTCAATTCATTCTTTCTGCTGACCATGGAGACCAACATTTCCCTGTCTAGTTCTGGTAAATTCACATCTACAAGGGTATTATCCTCTGCCTCATACCTCACTCTTTACTTCAGTCCTTATTCATTCACACATAAGTTCATTGATGTATACCAGCCTAATGATCATTTGGGCCTTTATTAAGCATAGCCATGCAACCCCAATGTATCCCATTGTAAGCTATTGTGCCTTAGAGCTTATTTTAAGGAGTGTATGTAAATGGGAAAAAGGGGTTGATAATGGATGGATGGATGGATGGATGGATGGATGGATGGATGGATGGATGGATGGATGGCTGGATGGATGGATGGATGGATGGATGGATGGATAGATGGATGGGTTTACTATCACAATCTCACACCGACATTGGGTGAGTTATCAGATTTTCGAACCAAAAGATTGGGAATCAAGCCATCGAACTAAAAAAGACCAAATGAGTTATTTCAAAAAAGTCAACATCTCAGAAATATCAAATTTTTTGAAATTACCACACTTCCTGTCAACAGCAAAGAACATTTTTGCAGGGGTACAAGCCCCCCTGCTCCCCCCATGTGGGGGGCTATGCTCACCACACCCCCTGATACTTATATATACAAACTCCGAGATCACACTATAGTGAGGGAAAGGGTACATATCCCGATCCCCACTACAGTGCAATCTACATTCAAAATGTTGAACTTCACAACAGTGAATGCACACTACTATTCACTGTTGTGCATTTCAACATTTTTTTTCATTATTTATGAATGTCAGATTGGGCATTCAGACTTAGAGAACTTGAACAAAGTCTGATTGCCCTTTTCATAGTAAACTGAAGGAAGGATGTTAATTAGGGCATGATTTAATGGCTGCCTCTGCCCATAAGAGACATAGGTATCAGACCAGGAGTGAATTTCTGATTTCCCATCCACTGGTCCAGATTGTTCTTGAATATGGTTAGGGAATGGCTGTGCTTCACATGTATGGGAAGTCTATACAAAAGAATTTGGATTTTCTGAGATATGTACCTGTCCCACTGACATGTCCTATTTAAGTTGCAGGCAAAGTTTAAATCCTTAGGTCAAGTAGTTCTGGTGCTGTTTGTTTTGTGGCTATGCTAAAGGTCCATCAGAAGGGGATCTAAGGATGCCTTGTATGCCAAGCATAAACTGTCTCTCAATGGTCTGTAGGAAACAGAGTATGGAGATAGGGGTCTGAGGTGATCTGCATAGGGCATTGTGTTTATACCCTGTATTCTTTTTGCGAGGAACCTCTCTAGAGATTCCATTTGTTGCATGTGCCTGGTGAAGTATATGCAGAAAGGGGCGTTATACTCAGTGATGGGTATAATGAGAACGTATTGAGTACAGCGGCAAGCTGACTTCTCCTGACCTAGATGCCATGTCCTTACTTATAAGTTGAATGGCAGAGAATGATTTTCTTACTCCCTTAGACACAAGTAGATTGAAAGCCAGATTACTATCTGCTAGAATTTCCAAATCCCAGACTACTGTGCCTACTTTTATGGATGTTTTAGCAATGAGGCAGTTTCACTTGATGTTCAACTTCTCAAAAGGTACTGGTATTCATTTCGTAATGCTTTGTTTTAAGACATGGCTTTGGCACCAGTCATTTGTCTGTGTTAGACCTTCCTGTAAGATGTTAATATCTTAGAAACTTTCTATGATTGTTCCAAGCTTACAATTATTTGCAACTTGGTAAGCCAGAGGCCCTTGACTCTGGCATTGACTTTTGAAAAATAGATGCCAAAGAGGAGCGGACCCATCACAGAGCCCTGGGAGATGCCATTGGTCACTGGCCTCTTTGTTGAGGTGGTCTCTCCAGTCTTAACTTCTTGGGTCCTGTCTGTGAGCCAGCTGGCTATCCAGTGAGTTACATGGGGGTTTATGCCTCTATCTGTGAGTTTGTTTACAATGCTTGAGTGGGGTATTGTATCAAATGCCTTAGCTAAGTCAAGGTTGGTAGTTTGTACAATTTTGACCTCATTCATTGTTCACTGGTTGAATAGTCACACCAGTGGTCATGATAGGTCATATTTCAGGCTATTAAGGAGGCATCCTAGGATATTATCACAGTGCATTGAAGCTGCTGTATTATTGGCTTTAGGGAGCCCATCCAAAACTTGCTCCCAAGTGATAATTGGAGGGATTAGGTAAGATGGTATTTCCTGGGGGATGGCTGTGGGTGAAAATATGGTAAAACTGGAGCTGAATTTGTTAGCTAGAAGATTTGCTAAATCTCCTGATTCCATGAATGTGGTTCCATTTGTCAACAGTTTGTCACACTGTTGTGTGCTGCATTTGAGATGTATGATGTAACAAAAGTAGGCCTGGTTGTCCTTGGAGTGGGATGCTATTTTTACCTCAAAATTTGCTTTTGTTGAACTTAATTAGTCCTCCTAGTTGTCTATTCAGTTTGATGAGAGAGATTTATCTTTTTTGGTGCTACACTTTCTAATTTCAGCTATGACTTTTTTATTTTGTACAACTTGAATAATTTTGGATTCCAACAGGATGGTCTGTTTTGAGTTAGTTTTGAGTTTACTTATGGTAGGCACAGCAGCCTCTGTGCAGTCACTGACATGGCTGAACAGAGCTTCTGTGAGTAATTCTGCATATGTTGCTGTAATATCTAGGTTTGGAGGGGTTGAAATTCTGACAAGCTATTACTTAATAAAAGGTAATTTGCCTTGGAGTAGTTTCTAACTGTTACAGGGTTTGCTGGGGTTGCAGAATTGATTATTATTTTGAAGTAGACTACTTTGTGGTCTGATCTTACCAGAGAGAACACAACCCTAGGGCTGTGGTGCAGTGTTCTCCCATAATTGTGAGTACCAGGTCCAATATGTTTGTTGATCCGGTAGGAGTATGCACTAACTGGTCCAGGGTGTTTGTGTTTACAAAGTCTAGGAATCTGCACCAGCAAATTTGGGGTTGTGTAGGATTCCCAGTTTATACAGGGATAATTAAAGTCCCCCCATGTGGTATCTGGTTGAATTGTATGTGTTTCCAATATGTCTAAGTTGTCTCCTTTTTCACCAGCATAATAGTCAAAAGTAGCTGTGAACCAACCACCAGGAACACTCGGCTGTAAATTCTTGATACTCAGAAAGCTGGAACAAAGGTATTCACCAAACAAGACATCCAAAGTTAGTCCATGTATTTCACTAGAACGTATTACTCCTTCCTTAACAAAAAGACGCTACTCTGTCATAAAACGAGCAATCTTTTATTGTGAACAAACAAGAATGAGCGCTTTCACGCGGTTAAAACCACGCTTCATCAGATTCCATTCACCAGCATAGAGATACATTTATTATTGCTATAGATCAAGACACCTCCACCTTTAGTCTCTGTTTATACAGTTGCTGGTGTAAATGTGTGGAAAGCACTGAAGCCTTCCACTGCCAGGATACTCTCTGTGGCTTTAAACCATGTCTCAGATGTCTGCATACTACAAGGTGGGGAGAGTCTGGAGGGAGTGGAGATTCTTGTTTAGACTCCTGGCATTGAGCAGTAACACCTTTAGATTTCCTCAGGTAAATTTTGCTATGTTGGAAGTTTTATCAATTTGGCGTTGTCTCTGTTTATGCAGATTATTGCTACACATCCACCTATCACTGTTCTGTCACTTTCAAAACATATAAACTCAAGTACTTCCATATGCCACTATTCTTTTTAGTGGCTCATTTTTCAATGATGCTAGCAAATTTCCTCCTCCACTTCAGCATCACTACATGCATTTCCCCCATATTTCTGTACAGACTGCCTGTATTCTAAAGTAATACTAACCAATGTTGCCCTGCGGCACTCTTGTTTGTTTCTGTGCTGTGTTCTATGTTCACATTTTCCTTCTAGCTACTAACCATCTCTTTCAACTTCTGTGACAAATCTGCCCCTTCATTGTTAAAATCGCACTGTCATGAGGATGTACTTGTATAACCCAGTGGCAAGCACTGGCTTCCATTTCTGAATCAAAGTGGAGCCTGTCTGTGCCATGTATCTAGTGTCTCTATCAGGTCTGTCCTATCCCTTTCCTAGTCCTAAGCCCTTTCTCCCTGTCCACTGCAACATCTATTCATTATACTCTTTGATTCTCTCTTTCTTTAGTTTATTACCTGCTGGTACAGGTAACACAATTATGAACACTGACTCCACCTCTCATGTTGGCATCTCTTTGGCACATAGTTGTCCTGTTGCACCATTGTAACTTTCTCCTCAGATAGGTCATTGGCACCTATGTTCAGCCACCCTTTCCCTTTGGTGACGACCTTGATCACCTACTTATATGTCTTACTGAGTCTAAGACCCAAGAGTGATTTCTTTTTTTCTCCCATACCAAGGTTTTAAATCTCCTTGGTGGTGGAGTCTTCTGTCACAAAAACCCTCTTCTGCTTCCTCACACTAGCTCACATCACCTTAACTTCATGCCTCTCACAACTACACCGCCTATCTACAATTTCACCACTTCCACTTCTACCACCACTGCCCTAGTCACTGTGAGGGTTGATTATTTTCCATCTTGTGCTGCATCTGATATTTTTTCATCCCTTAGTTTGTCCTCCTGTTCTGTCTCTTTCAACCCTCTGCACTCCTAGCTGGCTATAAATCCCTATGTCACAAGATGGGTTGCCAACTGGCTCACTGACAGATCCCACACTGTGAAAGTAGCAGACTCCAAATCCGACTTCAGACCAGTGACAAGTAGAGTACCACAGGGTTCAGTCCTGGGACCTCTCCTGTTTCGTATCTACTTCTATGAAGTACAGGCTAATACAGAAGGTCTTTGGCTAATGAAGTTCGCAGATGACTGCAAACTAGGAGCCATAATCGAAACTCCTAACAATGTGGACATCCTACAAAAGGGCCTTACTGAGACAGATGCCTGGTGTCACAGCCATGGCCTCAAGCTCAATGCCAAAAAGTGCATTGTCATGTCCTTTGGTAAAAACTCTGTACCCATGAAATACAACATAGGCGGTACTATACTTAACACCGAAAGTGTGATAAGAGACCTTGGGACACAGGTGGACAGTAGTCTCTCCTTTGATAATCACATTGCCACAGTAGTCAGGAAATCCTTCTACATGGCACACCTCATCACAAAAGGTTTCTCATCCAGGAAAAAAGAGGTCATTGTTCCCCTCTACTCATCACTCATTAGACCCATTATAGAGTACAACGCCCCTTTTGGTATGTACCTCACAAGATATCTACAATAACTGGAAAGGTCGCAGAAATACCTCACAAAGAGGATTACTGGCCTCAAACAAATGCCCTATGCAGACCGTCTCAAAAAACTCCAACTTTACTCCGTCGCATATCGCCTACTCAGTGGTGATCTCTGCCTAACATACAAAGCTATGTCAAACCCAGAGCTGTTGGACATGGTCCACTTAAAGAAATCCTGTCCCAGAGACTTCCCATACTCTGGAATAAACTACCTAGCTATATCAAACAAAGCTCCTCATTAGCACTCTTCAAGAAAAATCTTGATGATTGGATGGGAAATAGGAAATTCACCCCGGGGATCACCTCTGTGGCTCTGCTCGACAGTGGCACAGGAAAATAATTTTCTTGGGTGGCAAAAGCCAGGGTACCTTTTTGGCTGGGCTTGTATAGGCCCCAGGGCCAATAGCCTAGTACCTGCCTATGAACTTATGAACCTATATGCCCATCCCTGTCCACTTTACTACTCCATTCCATGTGGTTTTGCCTCCCTCATGGTCACCTCTGGGTGTGCCTACCATTCATCATTTATTACTTTCATCTGCACTTGTCCTTCCTCTCGGTCTTTCTTCAACTTGTACTGTATTTTTGGTTGCATCTTCTTTTTCTGTGCCACCTACTTGGCTGTACATCTTTGATCCTTACTAACTTAGGTTCTATTGTCCTCTGCATTTCTCCCTCTTATTTTTACCCGTCTCTTTATGTCTCTATTACCTCCTTCTTTTCAGATGCAGTTGACGCTCTTTTGCCTGAAATGCTCATTTCATTCCCATCTTTAGGTCCCATATTCTTTCTTGAGGATCCCCCATTCTTGAACAGGCAACACATTTTCTGTTTACCAAAATTCCCTTCAACAAACAATTGGTCCACAACCCAAACACCTCACTGGTGTCTCTGCTATGCTTTTATTCACTCTGTGCTGCTCCTTTAATGAGCTGCAATTCTTGGATCCTTCATTTTTCTGAAGAACTGACAAATTATGAATGGAGAGTATACTCTTATGAAGGACTGATAGAACTCAAACATCATGATAAATATGACAGGAGTAGCACAAGTCAAATATTGTTCTACAGTGCTGAGCCTACAGTTTAGATACAGAGGTAGGTTCTAGCAACCAGGATAAGACAATCTGCAAATATTTCTCATTAATCACAGCTTACTAGAACCAAAGCACTTTATCCATCCATCCATCCATCCATCCATCCATCCATCCATCCATCCATCCATCCGTCCATCCATCCATCCATCCATTTACCCATCTGGTACAGCTATCCATCCATACTCACATTGTCTATACTTAATTTCACCTACTTCATGGTCATGGTGGCTAGAATATATCATGGTAAGCTATAGGTACATGGCAGAAACCAGCCTCAGGTGAGAAACCAGCTCATTACAGGGCACACATGCATAGAAACACTTATAGGGGTATTATAACATTGCCACTCAACCTGCCAGCATTTCTCCAGAGTATGGGAGGGGTTAAATACATTGGCAGAAATCTTCTTGGGCTATTCTTTCATTTATTAATTTCATGTATTCATTTATTTGCTTAAATATTTATTTATTTGTTTGCATTTGTTTACTGTGATTGTCAGTCTGACCTTTTGTCACTTTTCAGCAGAAGTCTTGGCACAAAACATCACTTATACTAATAAAACAAAGACCACTAAGCTGTACTAGAACAGTAAATTAGAAAAGTGAGCATTGCGTACAGTTTGCATTATGCATAGTCTAACAGTCAGTAGCCAAAGTTCATGCAGGTGAATTGTAGGGGAATGTTTGGGTAAATTGAGGCTAGTAAAGTATTATTTCAGTTAATAAGAACTCAAGGATGTATTGAGTATAAGTCAGAGAAGAGGGAAACGAATCACTTCCAGTGTGAGTAGTGTGTTGCTACTGAGTGAAGGAAATTGGAAAGTCAGAGCAAATAGAAATAGCTATGATGCTATTTGGTTAGATATTCATGTTATTTGATTGAGCATCCTGAATGTCATGTGTCAGAATACTAACATCCAGAATATCAAATCAAAAACATGTCCACCTGCACCCCCATCCCCTGCTAATTACATATACTAACTCCAAGATCACACTACATCAGACAAGAGGTCAATCCCCTGACCTCTACTGTACTGAAGTCACACTGCAAATTTCCACTTTCTCCCTATACATCATCATTCTCAAAGCCTACATTTAGGTTTCAGACTTCTCACAGTCGACATTTACATCCTTCTTGATATTATCATGTACCCATTGTTAAACACTGTGTGGTTTGGAAGCAATAAATAATCAGTGTGGTATTCCACAAGGCCAAGTAATGTGGCTGCGGTGGTATAGTGGTTAGCGTTGCCACCTCACAGCAAGAGGCTCTCTGGTTTGATGCTCAGCTGGGGTGCCTTCTATGCGGAGTCTGCATGTCCTCCCTGTGGTTGTGTGGGTTCTCTCTGGGCGCTCTAGTTTCCTCCCACATCCCAAAGACATGCTGTAGGTGGATTGGTCACTCTAAATTGGCCCTAGGCATGTATGTGCCTTCTGTGGAAGGTTGGGCTGGCAACTTGACACTGTAAAATTCCACTGCCAGTCATGAGCAGACAGGTGATCTGCTGTGGCGACCCCTAACTGGGAAAAAGTCAAAAGAAGAAAAATCCCACAAGGCCAAGTCCATTTGGCAGGTAGATGGATCTTTGGTTGTGCTTTCCTAAGGAATGGAGTTAAAGCTTTTGCAATATAGACGGAGAACCAGGAGGAAACATGCAAACAACACATAGAAGACATCTGAGCTGTAAATCAGATTAGAGGCCCAGTATCTGTGAGGCAACAGTACTGATCACAATACTGACATACTACCCCTAAGAACTGTATAAGCAAGCAGAACAGTGAGACAAAGAGTTTTAAAATGAAAATGCATATTTGAAGACAAGGTACAGTAAATGGGTCTATGTCAAAACAATGAAAAGAATAAATATTGAACGCTCAGATGAGCAAAAACGCATATGATTGAAATCGCTATTGTGGGGGGCTGTGCCCCCCCCCCCCTAAAAATATATTCCAACTCCGAGATCGGACTACAGTGAGGAAAGGGCAAATTTTCTGATCTTCACTGTACCACGATCTCACAATATTGATGTAGATCATATGCATTTTCGCTCATCTGAGTGGTCGATATTTATTCTTTTTGTTGTTTTGACATAGACTCCAGTAAACATATTGCTTTCAAATGTGATTGCCATTTTGCAAGGGATTAGTCTGAAAGTTTCATAGTACCTGACAAGGTAGAAAATTGCAAAAAGTGCAGATGGTTTCACATAAACAAAATGTGTTCCGATTAATAAAATGCACCTGCAGGGTCTCTAATAACCCTTTATCAGCAGAATACAGTGAATTATAATATTGGTAAACAAGAAGAAGCTTTTATGTAGCTAGACCTATTGATGTTGGATTTAAACTAATATTCCTTACATTCAAGCTTTATGTTATAGACTATCCCCGGGATTCATTAAGCTTGTGCCAGGCGTAGGCGTAGCGTCGGCGATCTAATGCCAAATATGGCTGCCGAGCGATTCATGTATGAGCTGTTTCCACGTGCACTACCAGCGTACGCCAGAGCTGCACAGCTCCTGGTGCATGTATGCTAATTACCCCATGAACAGCAGTGTAGCATGCAAATGAAGGTATATAGCGATTCATGAAGTGGTGCAGGCGTAGCGTAAGCATGCAGAAATGTAAACCAAAAAACAGTTTACATTTTTTCAAACATAAAATCAGAGCCATAAAAGTGCACCAAACTTACGTATTATAATGTTAATATATGCCAATGGCTAAATATATAGCCAACGGCATAATAAAACATGCACAACACATAAAAAATAAAATTTAATGTCATGGCCACAATAACGCAAAGTAAAATCGCAGTGCATCGGTGCGCAAATGGGATCACAATGAAAATATATTTATATGTAATAAAACTGCAATGTAACCCAATTCATGAAATCCCATAATAGTCAATGGCACGCATGCTACACCACAGCCATGGCGCAAGGGTTGCTAAGGGTCTATGACAGTGTTCTGCACAGTAAGTAGGAATTAGTAGTCAATGCCATGCAAATGAGTCAAGTAATACTGAATCGCAAAATCCCCGCCGGCATAAGGATGTACCACACAGCTTAGTGGTACAACACCGAGGTGTGGCCTGGAGATAAACATGACATCAAGAGAGGGGTGCGCCACCTTAGCTGTAAGCACGTTGGAGCATTGCTAATCCGGGTTGCCTGTTGCTAAGCAAAGCCGCAGGATAGGGGTGTGGAAGTAGCCATAGCTTTGCTTAGCTGACAGCACACAAGGTAACTGAAAGTGCATGTGAACGTAAAAGAAAACGCGCTCAAAACCAGGTAAACGGCTGTGCGCGGTGCTCACCATAGCTGAAACAGGAAGGATACGGGAAGATAATAAGGAAATGCTGCAGCATGGTAATTGGAGTACAAATGAATAATTAACACCTTGGAACTAACAGTGGGCCATTGGCAACAGCTAACAAGGCTGCTAGCAGCTACGTGCAGAACAGGAAAGGGGAGGTGCCGTACTGCAAAGAAAAGAGAACTGTCAAAGCAGAACAAAGCAAACTTGCAGTAGCTCTGCTACATAACACATTTCACAACACAATCCTGGGTTGGGAAAGTACAAAACAAGAAAGCAGGCAGCTGGATGCATGCCTGACAATGGGGGTGGGGGGGGGTGGGGGGGGTTGAAAAGTGAAGTAAAGGGCAATAGATGAATCATGGCAGCCAAGCGTAAGTCAACACCAAAGGCCCCACAATAGCACTACCTGCTGTAAAACTCATAATTAAGATATCCTGCAGCTGGAATTGCACATACACACACAATTACACCAGCAGCATCCATTGCACAATAGTATAAAGTGTGAAAGCCCCACACACACTTTTGTGTATTCCCAGACACTCTGCACCATTGGTGTATACAGACTGGGAAATTTTAATATGTACATGCTAGGGGCTGCCATAGCTTTGATTCACCAGCATGTGTTGGAGACTGACAGTGGTGTGGAGGATGATGCTGACAACCATCTCAGGCACTGGAGGTGGAGAAGAGTGTTCAGACCCAGGGTAACCTGCAAGGGGCTACATGATCTGGAGATAGTAGAGCGTTACAGGGTGGACAGGGACACCATACAGCAACTTGTTGAGCTGTGCTGGCCACGCCTCAGAACTAGAAATAACAGAGGGGAACCCATCCCAGTGGACACGAAGGTATGTGTAAGCTTGAGAATACTAGCCACAGGTACCTTTCAAAGGCCAACTGGGGATATCATGGGGATCTCACAGGCATCAGCATCCAGGGTACTCCACCATTTCCTGGATGCAGTGTTGCCACATGCCAATGAGCATGTGTACTTCCCCTGAACGCAGGAGGAGTTGGCCAGCAATATGCGTCTCTTCCACAGTGTGGCAGACTACCCGGAGGTACTGGGTGCAATAGACTGCACGCACATACACATCAAGACACCACCCCGTGAGCAGGGTAGGTGCTACATAAACCACAAGGGATACCCCTCCATCAACTGCCAGGTCATGTGCAATGCCCTGGGCATTATCATGGATGTGTGTGCTGGCAGCCCTGGAAGCTATCATGACTCCCACATCTGGCACACCTCACAGCTGTATCAGGTATTTGCCAGGGTGGACATCCCATATGGCCACCTGTTGGGGGATGCTGGCTATGCACTGGAACCGTGGATGATGACTCCCATCAGAAATGCACAAACAGCCATGCAAGAATGCCATAATGAGGCACACGCAGAAACCAGAATCATCATAGAGTGTGTGTTTGGGATGCCGAAATCATGGTTCCGTTGCTTGGACATATGTTGTGGAGCCTTGCAGTACTCTCCAGGCACATGTGCCCACATCTTCATAGTATGTGCCATGCTACACAATATGATCCTGCGGAAACAGGTGCAGCAGGGACAGAATGGTGAAGGCCCTCACAGCCCACCACCATTGCCAAGGGCCCCACAGGCACAGAGGGACTCAGACCACGAACACCCTGTGCCAGCCCCAGTAGGCAGACAGAGGCGTGCCCAGTATGCTCATGCCTTGGCAAAGAGGGAACATATAGCACACACACTGACAGTGTAGGCACCTATGAACTGACACCCTTCTCCGCCTACACACACAGCAAACATAGATGGCACACACACACACGACTACCTGTAAATTGTCATGTATAGGTGGTCTACTGTGTGCATCCTACATATGCAGCCCTCAACTATTGTACACACAAGTGCCATTGTCACAAGGTAAGTCAATACCTGAACAGTAAATTAAGCTATCAGCATGTTTCAATAATGTATGTATAGGTTCAGTACAAGCCTAACTGCCCGAGGCCAGTCATAAGCATAGCCAAAATGTGTCTGCTGTCATCACTCCATTGATTAACTAACTGTCCCTCTGTGGAGCAGAGCCAATTTCGGGATCCCTGGGGTGTATCCACTATTCTCCACCCACTCTGCAAGGATTCCCTAGAGTGTTAGTGAGAGGTTCCGTATAATGTAATCAGGGATGTAGTTCCAAATAATGGGGAGTACCCGTGACAGGAATCTGTCACTCCAGCATCTTCCAGTTATGGTTATGGCAAGGTGTAGCTCATTACAGTGTGTGGCTCACTGTGACATGGATGCCCATAGGTGGATCATATCCATTAAGCCTGACTTGGACATGGCTTTGTTGGCCAGCAAATATCATCTCTGAGTAAATGAGATGTCACTGAGTAATGCATGAGTTTATGCAGTCTGGCAGCATAGGACACATGTCTGAGGGCATTATCCCTCTATGCAAGGTACGTTCGTGGCCCTTCCAGCTGTCAGATGTGTCTTCTGAGGTTCATCCAAAATGGGTTATCATATTCAATGATGGGACTGAATACTGATGAGTAAAGGGGCACAATAACCAAAGTCTGTTTAGATATGAACTCTTAAGTAATCAAATGGCCTACATAGATGGATGTCCTAACTACTTCACACGTATGACTGTCAAAGGACAGATCACTATGTAATGTAGTCTCCACATACCCATTACGTCATCTGAATTATATTGTCTGACACTCATGTGTTAATATGTGTGTGTGTAGTTTCCCAAAATGGAATGACCATGCAGTATGTGGCCTTTAGCTGGAGACCATCAATCTGACAGCTTGTGTTGGTCTATGTGAGGCCCCTTGAAGGACGTCTGTGACAGCTGGACTGTCAGTTATGGCTCCCAGTCTGCAGTAATCACCACACACGCCCTGCTGTAGTCCACCTGTGTCAGCCCATACCTCTGAGAAGTATATGGCAAACAGTAAGGGTCCCAGGACTGAGTCCTGTGGGACACCAGTTGTGACTGGTCAAGAGTTGGACTTGGAGGCTGCTAGGCTTACCATGTGGGTTCTGTGTGTAAGCCTGTTGGAAAACCAACCTGTGATGTATGGGTGTATGTACTGGCTGGTGAGTGTAGAAATAATACCTGAGTGGGGAATGGTGTCAAAACCCTTGGTGAGGTCCAGGTAGTATGTGTGAACTACCACACTCCACACCTAAAGTCTAGGTGGCTGTAAGATGTCAACTGGTTCAGTAGGCAAGATCTGCACTCAATCAAGGTGACCTGGGTTGGGCCAAGTGTCTGGAGGTTACCATTGTCTATGTTAATGAGTGCCATGGGGATGCACTCCATAGCCATGCAGATCAGGCTACTCAGGCCTATGGGGTGGTAGTTACCATGGTCAGTTGTGCCACCACCTTGGTGGAGTGTCATAGCTGTTGCCATGCGCCAGTGAATGGCCATGTAGGCTGATGTTGAATTGCTATATTAGGATGGGGGGCACTTTGTCTTGTAGTGTCTGCAGGATGCAGTCTGGGACACCATCTGCCTCCATTGATGCTCTGTCATGCCATTTGAAAGGGCCATTATCACTTGTATGTCTCAGATGTCTGGGATACTGTACATTTTGAGTAATGTTGTGGACCCAGTAGGGGGTGAAGCTTGCTCCGAATGTATCATCAAGCGTGTTGGTGATATCAGTAGGGTCAGTATATTCAGTGCAATATTGCACCAGCACAGTGCAAATCTCTGTGTTACTGCTTACATCCTTGACAGCCAAAGAAGCCTTTGTGGTCATATTCCGAATCCATGCCTATTTACCTGTGGATGTCAGCCTTGGATGATTACATGAGTAACATAAGTATCTTGTTAATACTGGTCACGGTCGTCTGCATGTCTTGGGATTTGCTGTTGTTCTGGACTACTGTACTACTTCTGTTGTATAGCCTGTATAATGCTCAAGTTCAGCAGACTGCTGTCCTTCTGTAGGAGTAGCTAGTCCTGGTTTACCATTGATGGAATGACCCATACATCTTTGTAGGTGCTTATAGAGTGCATTCGTAATTCTGTCTGTATCTTGAGCAGTGTCATCCCTGAGCGTGGGGGCTGTGAACCCTTCCACCTCTGTCATTAGTACTGTGAATTTAGATGTAGGAAAGGTATTCACTGTGTGTTCCTTGGGTGGGGGAGATGGTTGGGAGTAGAAATCATCAGTGAATACTTCATGGTCAGATCTAAACAGTGACCAGTTTATTTCTGCTGTAGTGCACCTGTTGCACATGTCAGTGATTACTACTTCTAGTATGTTTTCACCTCTCGTTAGTCCATTTACAACTGATACAGGCCATATGAGGTGATAAATCCCAGGAAGTACTGGGTCTGGAAGTGAATACTCGAGTAGGTTATCCAGTTAAGTGTAGGGTAGCCGACACTGACCAATAACAGGGTGTCTGGTAGGACTGTCATGTTTACCACTGTCTCAAGATAGTTGTAGTGGTGCTCCTGGGTCATGGAGGGTTATCTGTAGCAGCTCACAGTGTGCATTGCAGTTGTGGCTGACGTTAGCTGCACATGGATGATCACAGGGGTATCATGCTGCCCCACTAACTTGGAGGTGTATGTATCCCTGATGAATATGGATACACCCCCTCCAAGTCTGTGCCAGTCCATGTACAGTGGCTGAAATGTGTGTTATGGGTTGTAGTCTGGTTGTGCTGGTGTGCTCACAGGAGCCTTATACAGGTCCCTGTCACAGAACCGATGTAGGTGTTGTCCATACTGAGGGGTGCTGTGAGTGCGTGCATGTTGTGAGTACTACCCCTGGTGTTGAGTAGCCTAATCCTCATTGGTTCCACTATTGTGCAGTTCATGGAGGTAAGATTCACTTCTGAGACCTGCCTAATTACAGCACCATGGGGTCACCAATAGTCTTGCCCAGCATTCCAAAGCCTTAGGCTGACACATGTAAGTTGGTATGGCATTGTTGCAGGCATGTATCCCATCTGTGCTTGTGTCCCATCCTTCCTGTAGGTAACCTACTGGTAAGCAATACAAAGCCTGAAACCTATACATGTCCACTAGCTTCCAAGATAGACTTTTGGTGTGATTATGTATCAGTAGTCTGTATACTATTGCTGTACTTAACTGTTGTCTGATTACTGGTGAATTTACACTGTATATTGTGATCAGAAAACTCCGTATAATCACATATGATGTTGGAGATGGCCTGCACTGCAGAGGTTCATAGATAGGTAGTAGGCTATCTGCCCAAGGGCATTTAGAAGCATAGCTACAGTGTGGTGGCTTTACCTGCACCATTGATGAAGTAACTGAGCATCTGTCAAGCATAGCCAATGAAGTGATTCCAGGCAGAGTTGCTGGAAGCTGCTGAAGACTGGTGTGCTGTAGGTTGATAGGGACACATAGTGATCTCAAAAGGGCATATTAACATGACAAACCACCAGCATTCAATTTCCACAACAGGTCTTGCACACCCTGGCTGTATGTGTCTGGGACACATGATCCCAGGGGTGTATATACTGTTGGCCAGTCACACAATAAGGTTTCCCCTGAAGTGTGTCAGTGAGTGGCTATGCCAAATGTAGTTAGGATGTTAATGTATAGTCTCTCAATTCATGTGTCATGTTGGTATTTCGAGAAGCTCACTGGGTGTGGGTGGCTCCGCCTGTTGTGTAGCCAAGCTTACACATAGGATTCCTGGACATAGGAAATAGGCAGATGAAACGTTAATGTCAATAGTGTCATGGCTACAGCATTTGCATAATATCTGTGCAGTCCTGGTTCAAATCCCAATAAAGTCAGAGATGATTTACATGTTACATAGTATACCTTAACCACAGCTTGCATATATAGGTATTATTCCACAGAATAATAAACATTTGGAACACACAACTGCTGAAATGTGCGTTAATCACCCTTATACTACCAGTGCCTGGTCTGAGAGGTAAAATGACCACTGCCAGGATTAGAACCCGCAACCATGTACACAATCTTCACAATAACCTACCACTAAGCTACCTGAGATGTATCAATGGCAGCTGTGTATTCTGACAGGTTAAAACACAAAAGGTAGGAATGTGTGGAAATAGGACAAACCGGCATGTACCCAATGAAAGGTGTATGCTGTATATATAAATCAACATATATATATATATATATATATATATATATATATATACATATATATATATATATATATATATATATATATATATATATATATATATATATATATATATATATCTATAGAGAGAGAGAGGGAGAGAGAGAGATATATGTCGATATATTGGCATATACATATATATGTAGATATATAGATAGGTTAACAACATCTACATAACCATGGAGGTACACATAAATGGGATACCTACCAAATACCGAATGCTTGACATACCGACACGTGTAATCACGAGACTGAAAGACCACAGTACCGAAACACCAAAAGCGCGAGGTTTAAAATCCCGATGTTAAGGGACATTTAGTCAGTGCTTCTGGTGTTACGGTTCAGGTAGGTTACTGTGTGTAAGTGTGTTTCTGAGGGCTGTAGTGTGTGTAGGTGTGTGTTCTGAGTGTGGTGTGTGTTCTCATAAGTAGTGTAGGATGGTTTGTTTGGATGTGGTGGGTAGCAGTGTGTCTGTGTGTGCATGTGTGTGTTTTATGTTTGTGTTACTTTTGCGAGTTTGACTGCTGCTGTCGGTAATGTGGGGTATGGGAGTCTGGGCCTGGTACTGTGGGCGTCAGAATTGGGTGTGTTCGGGATTCCATAGATTTCCCGTATACAGTGGTTGAAGTGTTCATATATGAGTATAACAGACTATAGCAATCACACATTCCGCCACGACCAAACTTTATGAACAAAGGATATGGAGAGTATATGCCTATACACTATTACAAATATGTGCTATGGACATGAGCTAAAGATAGGGTTACCACCTGTCCCACTTTGTGAGGGACAGTCCCTCTTTGGGCGGTTGTGTCATGACCAAAATATTAAACGTGGCAAATGTCCTGAGATTGTAGGACATAATTATGTCCCATATGTAATGTAATAGTTGCATACAATAGTTCTTTCTGTATCTAAAATACCTACATGTTACAAGAAACAGGATAAGCATCTAAACTGCTACAAGAATAAGCTTATATTTAGGCAAAAAAGGAAAGTTCTATCCTTTGTACTGACTGTGGGTTTGTGTCGGCCTGTAAAATCTGATTTGTGTCTTGAAAATGTCCCACTATGGCCATTTGAAAAGGTGGCAACCCTAGCCAAAGAGGGTCATTAACCAACACAACTCCAATGACTGCAAATACCTATGACAGAAATACACAGCTTTCATGTAGCAACACTTTATTACATTCCAATGTATTGCCAAAAGGATTCAAGGACTAACATCACCTGCATGCTATACAGGAACCAATTAGCAGTGCCTTAATGAATCAGCCTGCAATTACCATAGTATTAGTCCACTAAAGGATAGGTGTTCAAATAGGGAAGGACCCCTCATGCACATATCGATCATGTATAAAAGCAGTTCCTACACACCTGCATCTGCTATGTACACCCACCAACATCTCCCCCACACCCGAACAAATTACAATACAAACTGTAATAACATCACAAATCATTCACTCACTGTATGACATCTGCAGAAGCCTTAACATGCCTTGTCAGAGACACACTAACATGGCCCTATGTGAAATAGTTGCTGTTATACAATGGAACAGCTGCTGATGTTACAGGGTTTGTTTGCACTAATCCCATTTCAGAGGGTTGTGTGTACACCGGGAAGTGTTACCAATTACTGATTAACAGCACAGTATGATACACATGTACACTAAACCAAAGATGTCTGGTGAGCACACTTTAAACCACCTAACATTTCATGCATAGCCATACAGCCTTGAGCTGCCCAAACTTCCTTGCCAGACTTCCAACATCTGCAGAAGGATCAGGTACAAACAAACCCTGCATAAGTAGCAATGTTCTGAAATATAACAGCTGTACTCACATGTAGAACAACATCTTCTAACCATTACACACAATCCACAGGAGTCATAAAGCTAATATATCTCTATCTGTCTCCATAAAGCTGTTGAAATACATCACAAACAACACATCCAGGCCATCTTCCACGAAAGTAAGGCAAAGGAACAATGCCGAAGTGGAGTACTCAATTATACACCACTGTTGCCATGGCATTGGCTAATGGAGTAGCTGCACAGCTGATGTGCATCTAATTAACTACTTTGGAACACCAATTGGTGGTCAGGATATCATATGTTACCGATATTTAACTATAAAAGGATGGCTTATCACACATTGAAACCATCTGTATATACCAGCAGAACGTTACAAAGAAGATTGAAACACAAACTGAAAAGGATTGAAATAACAGTCAACAACACCTCGGGTTACTAATAAGGTATGTAGAACACTCAGTATGTCTGTGTATGTAGTACCTGTTCTGTAATATTTAAAGTGTACGCAATTCATATAGTGGAAACAGTTATCTTGTAGTGATGTATTGTTGAGCATAGTAACACTTGTAGTATTTATGTGTGTACTGCTGTAGGTCACAAGGCAAACACCGCATATACCACAAGGGATGCTATATAGGGGCTTTGAACCCAACAAATCTTCACCAGCCGCTGTCAGTGGCAGGGTTCATCCAACAAGTATGTGCTTTAACAGGGGATAGTATATGTTGATATATTGTAACAGTAGGCATATGTATGGGTGTATTACTGAGAATAACATGTCGAAGGTTGGCCTACTATGCAATTATGATTTGCATTGTTGGATATTGTGCCAATAACTGTGTAATGTACAGTATTGTAGGCAGATATGTATTACAAGTTACATAGCATTACTGTTATGTTAGGCAAACATTAGTTATGTCTGTTGGCATTTACAATACACAATAACAGGATACATATGACTTGTAGTCACCCGACAGTTTAACAGCATGATAACAAAGTAAAATGGAAGAGCTAGTTAACTATCCATGCACATAAGACATGTAATAAGTTCAAAGATAGGTACTAGGCTGTCTGCCCAAGGGTATTTATAAGCCTAGCTAGAGCGTGTTGGCTTCCGCCACCCCCTTAGGTTAGTTCCCTGTGCCTCTGAACAGCAGAGCCATTAGTTCTCTGTGCCTCTGTCCAGCAGAGTCACTGCAGTGATCCCCAGGGTACATGTCTGTCTCCCATCCACCCGTCAAGGTTTCTATTGAAGAGTGCTAGTGAGGGGCCCTGCCTGATGTACATTGGAATCATGTTCCAAAGCATGGGGAGTCTCCAGGTCAGGAATCTACCCATCCAGCATGTCCTAGTCATCGTTGTGGTTAGGTGTATATCCCTAGAGCATGTGGCTCTCAGGGACATCTGTTTAGGTGGAGCATATCCAGCAATACTGGGTTGGACATGGGCCTTGTATGTCAAGCAGAGGTCACCTGTGAGTACGTGGTATGCATCCGAGTACAGCTGGAGTTACTTTAGTTGGGCTGCATAGGTCATCTGTTTGAGGTCAGTAATCCTCTTGGTGTGGTATTGTTGTGGTCTTCCAAGCTGTTGCAGTTGTCTTGTAAGGTACATCCCAATTGGGGTGTTGTATCCTTTAATGGGTCTAATAAGTCATGAGTAGAGAGGCACAATGGCCTCTTTTGTTCTGGATGCGAACCTATTAGAGATTAGGGGGGCCATGTCAAAGGATATTTTAACCACCTTGGTATTATGGTTATCGAAGGAGAGAGTGCTATCTACTAGGGTTCCCAGATCCCTTATTACCTTTTCTGTATGTAGGGGACTAGCACCTATGTGGTAGTCCGCAGGTAATTAGTTTTATCCAAAGGGGATGACTATGCACTTTGTGGCATTCAGCTTGAGGCCATGATATTGACACCAGGTATCTGTCTCAGTGTGACCCTTCCGGAGGGTGTCTGTATCAGCTGGGGAAACAATTATGGCCCCTAGTTTGCAGTCATCTGCAAACCTTTTCAGCTAAAGCCCTCCTGTGCTTGTCTGTACCCCAGAGAAGTATATACCGAACATGAGGGGTCCTAGGACTGAGTCCTGGGGGATGCCACTTGTAACTGGTTTACAGTCAGACTTAGGGTATCCAACTCCCACTGTGTGGGTTCTGTCCGTGAGCCACTTTACAAACCATTTCATGATGTAGGGGTTAATGTTCAGGTGGATGGGTATGTTGATAATACCAGAATGGGGAATGGTGTTGAAAGCTTTTGAGAGATCAAGGTAGGCTGTGTGGACCTCCTTACCCTCATCTAATGCTTTGGTAACTGTCTCAAAGAAGTCCACCAGGTTTAGAAGGCATGGTCTGCCCTTAACTAAGGCAAATTGGGAGGTGTCAAAGGTTTGGAGGTACCCAATGTCTCTGTGACTGAGATCCATGATGATGTGCTCCATAGCCTTGCAGACCAGGCTAGTCAGACCTATAGGGCAATAGGTCCCGTGGTCCATTGTGGCGCCACCTTTGTGGAGTGGGATAACTGTTGCTGTGCGCCATTCAGGGAGCACAAAGCCTGATGTGAGGCTATTATTGAACATGGTGCATAGGTGGGGAGCCAGTACATTCTGAAGTTTGTGTAAAACACAGCCTGGAATGTTGTCCGGTCTCATGGATGCTGTGATATTGGCTTTAGAGTGTGCAGCTTTTACCTGTGTAGTTGTGATTACAGGGACTCTGCATTCTTCCTGTATAGATGTGGGCCCTTTAGGGGATGAGAGGGGGGAAAGATAACACTGAACCTATCTGCCAGGATGATGGCAATATCAGTTGGTTCTGTAATGTTCGTGCCTTTGTGTTGTAACACAGAGCAGATCTGGGTGTTGACATCGAGATATTTGACATAGCTATAGAATGCTTTGTGGTTGTCTTGGAATTAGTGGTGGTTTTGTTTCTGTAGCTAGCTTTGGAAGATCTTATAAGGGATCTCAGCTTCTTACTGAGGCTGACCAGGGAGCTCCTCCATGCATGGGATTGTACTTTCTTTTGCAACAGTGTCTTCCTTCTGTTGTACAGTTTGTTTATGGCAGGAGACCACCAGATTGGCTTCATTAATTAGGAGTATAGCATCTTGGTTCTATTTGGGATAGCACGATCCATGCACTCGTGTAAGTGCTTATAGAGTGCATTTGTGTAGAATTCAGCAGTTATAACTGTATTGTCCATCTGCATGGGTGTCATGAAGTTCACCACGTCTGTCTTAAGAAGCATGAAGTTGGCTTTGTAGAAATATTATACTGTGGTTTCCTTAATGTGGGGTGGGGGCGGGATATGGATATCAAAGGTGTTTAGCTTATGGTCGGATCGGACTAACGGGGAGTTGACTTCAGGTGTGGAACACCGGTCACTCATGTTGGTAATGCCTAGGTCTAGGATATTGTTGCTCCTGGTGGGTGTGTGGATAAGTTGATCCAGGGAATTGGTGTTTATGAATTCCAGAAAGTGTTGAGCTAATAAGTTGGTACATGAGTAGTTATCCCAGTTAATTGTGGGGTAGGTGAAGTCGCCCATTAGTAGGGTGTTTGGTTGAATCCTAATAATTTCCAGTACATCAAGAAAAGAGGGGTGGAAATCTTGGGGTAAGGTGGGGGATCTGTAGCAAGCTATGATTTGGATTGCAGTTTAGCCTAGAGGTAGTTGCACTTGGATAACCTCAGATGCATTGTGCTAAGCAACTAGCCTGAAGGGGTGGATATCCTTAGTGTTCCGGTCTAGGTTGCATGGCCGAAAAGTGTGCTATGAGTTATAGCCTGGTAGTGCAGGGGTGCTCTCTGGAGCCTTGAACCAGGTCTAAGTCACTGCACAGATATCGATGTTCTCCATTACAAGGAGTGCCTCGAGTGAGTGCATTTTGAGATTTAGACTTCCAGCATTGAGTAGCATTACCCTCAGTTTGTGCTTGCCTGTTCCAATTATGGTGGTGAATATGTTATTTGAACCTTGCCTAAAAAAGGCACTATAGGAGCAGCAAAAGCCTTAGCCAGTATCCAGAATCCCAGGGGTGACAGGTGCAGCCCATCTGTTGCGAAGCATCATGGTCTGTCAACCATGTCATCCCAAGCAGACAAATACTGGATCCCCTTAGAATGACACCAGAAGCTTAGCCAATTGTTGAAGTCAATCATTTTGTCCTCGTACTGCAGTATCATTCTGGGCAATGGCAGAATGATACTCAGGGCTAGGGTCATAACTACCTGGCTGACAAAATCGGAGAGCTCTTCCATGTATCTTTTCATGTAGTCCAGAGAGGTACGTCTCAGGTCATTCACACCAACATGGACAATGACAGAGTCATATTTGTACTTGTTGTGGAGTGACCTGAGTGAGGGGGCTATGTGGCGGATCCTGGTACCCGACAGGCAGCTGACAGTAACCCTCTCCTTGTTTAGCCTGGTGAGTGGAACATCAGTGTGTCTGACTATAGAGTCGCCTATGACTAGTGTGTTGGGTATGTTGATTTGCCTTATTGGCTGCGGTTGAGTGGCACACTGACTCTGTGGGCTATGTGCCATTAGGGTTGTGTTGGGGGATGGAGGCTGCTTGCACTTCCGCTTTGGAGGTCTCTGTTGCTTAGACAGATTATTATTGAGAGCCTCCATGAATGTTTTTGTGTTACTATGTGTGGATTATGGTGGTGTAGATTTAGTGAGACTATGTGATGAGTGTGGTGTGGTGCAAATGTTTACCTTCTCCACATGACTGTCAGGGTCAGTCTTGGTTGGAGGAGCTTTACCTCCAGTTTGGCTAGATAAGTGCATCTCTCACAGGTTGTAGTGTTAGGTGGTAGGCGGAGAGGGTTGTCTGTGTACATGAGGCAATGTCTACATTGCCTCAAGATGTCCAGATTCATCAGATAGACAGGAGAGAACACTGGGAGCTGACCCTTGGACATGCTTGAATATAAAACTATTTTCCCCTAGATAAGTGAGGAAAGTGAGTACAAGAGCTATTTTGCTCTAAGCAAGTGAGAAAAGTATGTACAAAAACTGTTTACCTCAAGATAATGAGCAAAATTGAGTGCTATAGTAATTAGTAGCTTACGTAGTGCTTACATGTTCTGAACAAGTGCTGAGCATGAATAAGCACTCCAGATAGGGTCTTGGATAACATAAACACACTGCCCCTCCAACAGGTACACAATCATATATCCATGTACACTACAGAGCCCCTGTAACCACAACTATGCAGGTACAAGCTGCCCTCAGGCTGCATGGGACCTGTCCACATCCCAGGTTGTATCATACACATATGGCAAAACAAGTTCCTCTCCACATACACATCATGTAAAACATAGCTTCAGTCAGGCTGTGTACACACCGAATGGCGCACAGCAACAGGTATCACAACCCACAAAGGGGGAGACACCACTGATAATGGGAAGTACTGCACTACTACCCTGCTGAGTCTGGTCTGAAAGGCCATGAACCTTGATCAAATTATTTGATGTCAACAGTACAGATGTAGATGACAGTAAGGTTGATTTCACACTGCATATCATAACCTTGCCAGGTCATAGGACATCATCACCCATACTGTGTTCCACCTACACTCAGTATACTAGATGCACATTCCTATGTCACAGGAGTGCTTTGCAACGGGACTGCTGGCAGAACCAACACTACAGAAGGTGTCTGAATAATACATGCACATCACACCAGTGCCAGCTACAGTAAGACAGGGTTAATTCATTGTACCCTCCCCTCATTGTAGTCTATACCACACAGACTAACAGAAAGCATCTGCCTGTTGAAGTATGCAAATGACTATGACCTAGGAGCAATAGCTGACTCAGAGTGTTGTGGACAACATACAGAAGGGGTTTTGTGGGTGAGGTGTGTGACATGTGGGCACAATCTGACAGCTACATATTGCATTGTCGTCCCTATGTTAAGAACCCTGTACCCATGAACTACCACCTAGGCAGTGGTCAACATAATGGACACTGTGTGTAAGGGATGCAGCTGGGCAGTTGTCTTTCCTGTGATAGTTACATCACCACACCTGTCAGGTAGTCGTATGTGGCAACCCTAATCATGACAGGGTGCCATCCATCAATATAGAGATCATTGTCCAGCCATAATCAACACTCAAGTGACCCATGTCAGATCACATATTTCCTTTAAGGGGTATTGGCCATGTTCAGATGGCCTACACCAGGCTTCCCATTCCCCATCTCCACTATGTAGCATGATGCCTACCCTGAATAAAGCTATGTCCAACCCAGTGATGTTGGACATGCTACACGCACACATCCTGATCTCAAACACATACTTCATGGACATCCACCTTCCTAGTACTAGGATCACCACATGCTGGATAGATACTTGTCCCATACACTTTACATAGTCCTGCCATACTATGCATTCCTGTCCAGCAAAGCTGCACATCACCCCCCTCTCAGACATGGTGTGATGACTGCATGGTAAATGTATCATTAACCCTATGGATCAGTTATGTGGCATCGCTCCACCTGGCCCCAGAGACCCGCCTGTCGGCTATAGCTTGGTAACCTTTCATCCTAGATTCATACATGGCCCAGAGCATATAGCCTACTAGTTGACTTTGACTGCACATGCTATAGTTGATATCCATCCCTGCAAATGCCATCTGGCTAGCCAGTGTCCTATGTGTATCACATGTGCAACACAGGTGATACATGGCAGGATGTTGAACTGCTGTACAGTGCCATGTAGATGTACATGGCAAAACACATACATGTAAAACCTTCCGTGAGCAAGTCTGCAGGGTCACAGGTCATGTCCATTAAGGCAGTGTAAGTCTTTATATGTGACATATACACAGCATCAAGGTAGACTGCATTAATATGGACACATCCAGCCATGTGCTGATAGGTAGGAACACCAGTACAGGCAAACAGACATTCCCACATCAAGACAGCATCCACATGGAGTATGAGCAATGTAATCAGGTGACACACACACACATATATGGTGATAATATCCAGTCACCATTGAGTGTCACACGTGTGTGACACAAACATGTCAGTGGTGTCAGTGTCATGTAGATTTGCAAAGACAACTATTTTCTCATAATAAATGTGATACATATGTATGTTCAGCTGTAGCTCTGTATGTCTCTGTGAGTTACTGTGACCTGTCTCCATCTTTATGTCTTCCAGGTATGCTGTATGCAAGGCTACCCCCTTATACCCACTTGGAGGATGAGGCCCTCATCCTATACCTACATGACAATCATGATATCCTGTTCAGCCATGTACCACAGGATGCACAGCAGCGGGATGCCCTGTGGATGGAACTTTGCAGGAGGGTTAATGATGTGGGTGGCCACAACTGCACATACCAGCAGGTGCACAGACACTGTACAGACCTTATTAGATGGGCGAAGCAGCGTGCAAATGCAATCGTCAGGGAACAAGGTGCAACAGGTGGTGAGCCAGCAATCCAGCCCTCACTCACACACACCGAAGAGCTACTGGCCAACCTGGGGACACCTGCAGAACAACATCCACAAGCCTTAGCCGATATTGTGGAGGTGGGTGTCTCTCAGCCACCGAGCCTGTAGTTGCCTGGTAAGTCACTACTGCACCTATAACAACTGTATTCCATATAGTTACATGTGTCACTGTACAATATGTAATGTAACATCATATGCAAGGCATGTATACACACATGCCGCATACTACAGTATGCTACTCTGTGTATGCACACATGTGCATACTCCATAGTATAGTCTATTGTACTGGTGTATGTGTTAACATGCACATTGCACCTTGTAGCTATCATACAGGCATGGATAATGATCATACTGCTGTGTTACTCCTATTTCGGTACCTCTGGCATTCTGCTGTGACAGCAGCCCGTTGCAGGTGAGACTGTTATTATTTATCAGGCATCTTAATGCACAGATCTATCTGCCATGTGGCCATGTACCACATGTACACATAATGTATGGTCCTGCCACAATATGCAGGTTGGACCTGCAATGCATCACAATGGCTACCCATGTGCAATACTTGCAAACTATGTGAAAACCGACATGAAACCTCACAAACTGTCATCCCCAGATGTGTGGACAGCTGTGCATACAATGGTGGAGGTGCTGTTCACTGTAGGGACATGTACTGCAGATCAGAACTACACATGTGGGGAATACAAACAGTACTACACAGTGAGCTGGAGTGTGGCCAGCCCACAGGATTCACTGGTGTGGTTCATAGCCCTGCTATGAATGTCACACAATGTGATGTGCTATCTTGACATGCCCATGACATCTAGTGGCCTGGCTGTAACACTACCTAACTATCCTGAAAAATATATCCCACATACCACCCTTTGTCTGCATAACCCTGTCGTCAGTGGAGCATATGACATCCATGGGTGTATGTCATATGAGACAACACAGACATGTGAAATACCCTTTGTCTGCATAACCCTGTTGTCAGTGGAGCATATGACATCTATGGGTGTATGTCATATGGGACAACACAGACATGTGAAATAGATGCCCATCACAATAGATTGGCCAACACATGTACACACATGGCCATGGAGGATGGCCAGAGACATGAAGCAACACACACAGTAGACGTGATGTGCTTGTGTGTACACCCTGTCGTATATTGGCTCCACATGGTCCAACTATGGCCTTTGTGTAATGGTTATATTGCAGATGTGGAACACTAGACATCCTACAGGCCTGTGCACATCTTGTGTAGGCATGACATCAATCCACCACATAAGATGTGTTGAACATCTTGAGTGTGTCACGACATGACAGCAGTCACCTGTACAGTATCCACATCAGCCCACAGATACAGTACATTCCCCCTGCTGGTGTTGGACATCAGTGTCATCCTTGCTCCTCGTGTGTGTGTGTGTGTGTGTGTGTGTGTGTGTGTGTGTGGTACACAGATGTCATGTGGTACATGGTGTACCGACGAGTTTGCCATGTCTGAACATAGTTGCCAGGCAGCAGCAATATGGTTGCAGATGTGCAGGGGTGTCATCCGTATACCCTTCAGTGACCTGTGTCACACATTCCACATCATGGTTTAGTGTGTATACACCTCAGTGACGTGGGACACATTCCACAGTATATATGTATTGTATCTGAACACTATGAACTATGTCTGTAACTCACACTGTATAGCAATAGAGACGCCTCATGATTGCCTGCAATGGCCATGCACATCAGCTAAATGTGCAGTATATCTGTAGGGCGGACAGACAACACTGCATTGGGACACCATTACCCCACTGTATATTTGACAGGACACCATTGTGTTAAACATGTATGTATGTCATTGTACATGTCAGCAGATCACATGTCATACTACATGTGATTGTCAAGGTCATATGCCACACATCAGGCAGGTATACTGTTAACCTGTGCTGGTCTACATGGTGTAACACAGGGATGCATGCTAACTACTACTATGATTGTGTAATTTACATGCCTTCTGCTATGACACATACATGCTGCTGTGTGCAACCCAGGGATGTATGATAACTGCCACTATTATTGCCTATGCTGCATGCCGACTGCCGTATCACATGCATGTTGCATGCCTTCTGCCATATCACATGCATGTTGGGTGCCATATCACATGCATGTTGGGTGCCATAGCATGTGTGTGTCTGTGTGTGTGTGTGTGTGTGTGTGTGTGTGTGTGTGTGTGTGTGTGTGTCTGTCCGTGTGTGTGTCTATTGTATAGATTGTAATGTACAGTTCTTGTCTACCTCTCACAGGTGATGTAGGTGCGTTGCCCTCCTGCAGTCCATCTGATGTTAGTG
Source organism: Protopterus annectens (assembly GCF_019279795.1). NCBI lineage: Eukaryota > Metazoa > Chordata > Ceratodontiformes > Protopteridae > Protopterus > Protopterus annectens. Next base: position 1,735,697,670 of record NC_056732.1, read on the forward strand.
TCCCCACAGACTCTAGCAGTGATGATGAACGTATGATTGAGGCACATGCAGGGTTGTCAGAGGCTGAATCTGTGCCATTGGCTGCCATTACACCTATATTCCCCTCATCCACGCACACAGATCTCATGCCTACACATAACCCCTCACCAGTAGCCATAGAGGAAGGACAGTTGGCATGTGGTAGCTTGGAACAGGAAAGTGTTTTTGCTATGGAAGGTGTGCCTGCACATCATGGTGTCAGCCAACTGACTGGTGATGCCCCACACAGGCACGTGGCTAGTGCTGCTTGTAGGAGGACCTCTGGCCAACATGCCCCTGCAAGACAGAGCACAGCAGCTGGTGTCACCAGAAGCACGTTTCAGGCTGTAATGGAGGCACAGGCATGTGCTGAATGGCACAACAGAGAAGATCACTACTGTCCGTTCTTTAAACAACAACATCCAGGCAATGGTAAATGCTCAACAGCCTGATTGCTGAAGCTTTGGGTAGATGATTGGGTGACATGGTTGGAGTCCTTGACTGTGGCATGACAATCCACGAGTGTGAGCTGTCTGTGTTGGAACATCTGGTAGGAGTGAGACGCTGGTCACATAGACGTAGGCCTGCTACATCACCTGTTTCAGGTCTACGTGAACGAGCTACCTCACATGCCTGCTCCCATAGTGGCAGTAGCAGCAGCAGTGCAGCTGGTGCTGTGCTGTCCACACCATGACACAGCAGGCCACATGCACATGGTCCTGGATGGTCCCAACAGGGACACGATTCCAGTGGACATGTGTCATCAGACAGTACCCAATCTGCACCTCTGCCTGTTAGTGCCCGTGTAGCCCCTGGCAGGCACAGGTCACATGGCCGTGGCTGGACACCGTGAACTGCAAAACCTGGCCTGTACAGTCTGCAGCTGTCAATAATACCCCTGTGTAGGCCAGACACATGCCAGAACTGTGTGCATACATACACGCACACACCGGAAACATACGTAGGGTACCACAACACACACATGCATAACATCCACACATACCCAATTAGATCAAAGGCCCTAACCCACACACATGATGTCATCCAATGGTGCAGCCTAGGCCTCTGGCAAACATTATCACCCTGTGCATATGATGATGCCTGTGCTCCATCCCTGTCATCCACACCATCGGTGCAGAGACATGCTCATATATTCTGATGCACAGGGTGAACAAACTAGGAAGATATGTTTAGATTACAATTGTTGTGTACTATTGAGAGGCAGCAGACATACCATGTAGTACAGGTGTAGAATGCATTTCGTACTGTTAACAGTATGTGATTGTGTAACAACAGTAACTTCATGTTGGACATGATGTTCTGCTTTCCTCCTTCAGGTCTAATTGCACGTGCCGGTGGATGTTAGTGTTTGTAGTTAGTGTCCCATATGTAAATGTGGACTACTCACATGTATGTATGAATATACCAGCATGCACCTTGTAGCTTCCACATCACAGTTAAAATGTCCCATGTTCCAAACACTTCTCCTGATCCAAGAGCATGATAGCTGTGTATTAAGCTACTGTGGCTACAGACGTGACATCCATACTGGGTAACATCACAGGTACAGTTACATGGAGTGGTGAGGTAAGAGAGCAGCCTAGCTGATGACAAGGGTAGAGACCAGTGGGAAGTGTGCCTCATTGGGAAGTAGTAATACACATTCCCATGACAGGATACCAACACACAACTGCACCCACATACTCAGGTATTGACACACATGCATTCAGTGACACAGTAACACACCCACACACTCACGGATTCACCAACACAGTAACACACACTCACACACAGTTGCTACTGTTGAGGTGAGGATCCCTGCCTATGTGCAAATCATCATTACAGTACTGTGCACCTACATGACACGCCACAGAGAATACACATGTACAGGTAGTCAGTATGGCCTAAGATTAGGGACATCAACACGGATAGTAGATTGCATTGCCTGGATGGGGGAGGGGTCTTATCAGTTCAGTATGGTAACATACATCCTCACTCCAGGGACCTGACAGCCATACATACACACACACACACACACACACACACACACACACACACACACACACACACACACACACACACACACACACACACACGCTGTGGCATTCACTATTGAATACACCTATGTCATGCACATACAGATACCTCACATGTGTGAGATACACGTCCCTGCCTATGTCCTGCTTTCTGCATTGCAGTCTGTACAGATGTCTAGAACAGTGTACAGGAGAGTGAGTAACAATTAAGATGTATTCCCCACCATATGTGACATATATGGACACACATGCAACCACACATGCCAGTACTGTGAATCAAACACCTGCCTAGCACATGATATGTATGACAGACTTACAGCAGTATTGCACGCATTACAAAGTGTACTGACACTTCCTTTGGTAACAGTGCTGATATATGCACACGGGAGGTCTTAACTGTTACAGGTGTCAAGTGATTTACCTTCGGTGTCACCCTGACCGCTGTCTATGTTGTGTGTGTTTCCCTTCAATTAACAAAACCATTGCTTACCGGTTACACAGGTTATTGTAGGACCACTTGTGACACACCTGTGAGCTGTCCTCAGCAAAAGTACAGTTTTGTACCTACCATAAATGTAGATGTTCGAGGATCCACATTGCTGCAGTCCTAACTATTGGGTAGACCGCTGTCCAGTCGGCCCGAATACCAAAGTATATGGCTGACGTCGGTCAGGGCGCATTAGACTGACGTCAGTACGTCAGGGTACTAATGCGCATGACCGACGTCATATCCTCAGTCTTTTCTTGCCCCAGATGTCAGAAGACCCTGAAAAGATAAGCCCAAAAACAAAAACTCCCAAAATACCTGCACCAAAAAATATATATATACAATATATACACAATTAGCAGAATATAACCTCACCTACACAACCACCCCTAAACACAGAGGGAAGGAGGAGGGATTGGACTGCAGCAATGTGGATCCTCGAACATCTACATTTATGGTAGGTACAAAACTGTACTATGTTCTTCATTCCACATTGCTGCAGTCCTAACTATTGGGTAGAATCCCAAAGCAGAGGTAAGGGAGGCTGGCAAATCATAAGGAAGCAGGAACAGACAACATGCCTTGCAAAATAGCTGTGGCAAAACCAGCCCTAGACTTAGAGTAGAGAGGAAGGTGATAATGCTTAGAGAAAGTATGCACTGAACTCCAAGTAGCTGCCTCCAAAATATCCTTAGTTGCCACCCCCCTTAGAAATGCTGTGGAAGTGGCAGTAGCCCTAGTGGAATGAGGCCTAATCCCAGCTGGAATCTCCTTGCCATGATGGGAATAACAAAATGTAATGCAACACCCAATCCACCTAGAAATAGTTTGTTTTGACACAGGCTTGCCCTTTGAAGTCAAAGCAAAGAAACAAACAACTGCTGAGACTGCCTAAAATCCTTAGTCCTGCTCAAATAATAACGCAATAGCCTGTGTACATCTAAAGTGTGCAAAATCTTTTCCCTTTATTTTGGGGATCTGCATAAAAGGTAGGCAAATGAATAGTTTGGTTTAAAGCCACACTAGAAACCACCTTAGGCATAAAGGAAGGATTAGTATGCAAAAGATACCCTATCCTTATGAAAAATCAAAAGGCTCCACTGCCATAAGGGCCTGCAACTCAGAAACCCTTCTTGCAGAAGTAATGGCCAACAAAAACAGTCTTCCATGACAAGTATTTCAATTCAGCAGTAGCCGAGGCTCAAAAGGTTGTAGAGTAAGTTTCTCCAACACAAAATTGAGATCCCAAGCAGGAGTAGGAGTTCTAATGGGGGTCTTATATTCTTTGCCCTCTAAGAAATTGCTTGAACAAAGGATGCGAAAACAATGGTGGGTCACAATCATAGTGAGCTGAAATAGCTGCAGCATGAATCTTAATGGAAGAGAAAGACAAACCTTTGTCCAGTAACTCAGTAAGATATTGAAGAGCCACACTCAAATTAGGCTCAGTAATCTCCAAATTGTTTGCTGCACTCCAAAACAAAAATCTCTTCCATTTTTCTGCACACTTTCCTTGTACTAGGTCTTCTGGCTTCCATAATCACATTTAAAACTTGTTGAGGAAGCTGAGACCTGCTGTCTTTCAAAACAGAATATGCCAGGCTGTTAGATGTAGAGAGTGAAGCTTGACATTGAGCAGATGACCGTCCCTCTGAGACAACAGGTGTGGAATCAAGGGTAAAGGCCATGGAGGCTTCCTTACCAGACTCCTTAGTAATGGGTACCAGTGCTGCCGAGGCCAATCTGGAGCTATTAAAATCATCCTTGGCTTGTCTTGTCTGACCTTTAGAAGCACCTTTGGAAGAAGAGGCAGAGGTGGAAAGGCATACACATGAAGATTTTTCCAACTGAAAGAAAGAGCATCCACTTTCCAAGCTGTGTGATGAAATCCTTTCGTGCAAAACTTTGGCAGCTGGTGGTTTAGTGGAGAAGCGAACAGATCTATGTCTGGAGTTCCCCATGACACTGTCAATTTTGAAATACATGAAGATCCAGTTTCCACTCGTGGGGATCCATGATTTGTCTGCTTAATACATCTGCTAAGGAGTTCTGTGCTCCGCAGAAACCTTGCCTGAAGAGTTAGTTGCAGACTGAGCGCAGTCTCCCATAAAATCATTGCTTGTCTGCACAATGGGTAAGAATGTGTTCCCCTTGTTTGTTGATGTACCACATGACAGTTGTGTTGTCTGTTAGAATCAACACCTGCCCTGGAAGAAGTAACTCCTTGAAAGCCATTAATGCAAACTGAACTGCTAACATCTCTTTCATGTTGATATGTAGATGCTGTAGTCTGGCAGGCCACTTGTCTTGTATCCACTTTCCATTTAGATGAGCTCCCCAAGCAACATCTGAGGCATCTGTCGTTAGAATCTGACTTGCCTCTGGCCGGGTCACAGAGAGTCCCTTGTTTAGGTGACATTTCTGAGCCCACCACAAAAATTCCTTTTGAATGCAAGGTATTATTTGAATGACAGTGTCCAAATCCTGGCAGTGCTGTGTCCACAGATTTTTGAGATACCATTGTAGCTTCCTCATATGCAGTTTGGCATTGGGAAGCACCAGAATACAAGATGCCATGAACCCTAAGGCTTGAAGGACTGTCCTTGCAGTCAGCCCGGACTGAAGAGATAGATGATGGAAGTAACTGGAAAGATTCTTTTGTTTGTCCGGGGTTAGAAAGGCCATCTGGGCTGCTGTATTCAGTCTCACACCCAGAAAGCACATGTCTTGAGAGGGTACTAGACTGGACTTTATTTCGTTCACAGAATACCCTAGGCATCTTAGCACTGCTATGACAAATTCCAGATGCTGTAGAAGATCTTCTTTTTCTTGAGCCAGAATCAGGCAGTCGTCCAAGTAAGGATAGATTTGGATTCCTTTTAGCCTGAAGTAAGCTATCACTGGAGCCAGAACCTTTGTGAATACTCTGGGCGCAGTAGATAAGCCAAAGGGCAATGCAGAGAACTGATAATGAGAATTTCCAGCTCGAAAACGCAGATACTTCCTGCAACTTAGTCTGATTGGCACATGAAGGTAAGCTTCCTTGAGATCTAAAGTTACCATCCAGTGATCTTTGCCCAGCAGAGGTAAAAGCTGTTGTAACGTCAACATTTTGAACTTGGGAATGTCCAGATAAGTGTTGAGGATAGATAAATCCAGAATTGGTCTCCACGTGTTCCCCTTCTTTGGTACTAGGAACAGGCGAGAATAAAATCCTAGGCCCCTTTCCGCACAGGAACTGACTGAATGGCCCCTATTTGGAGCAACAGAGAAATTTGCTTGTGAGCCTCTGTCCTTTGAAGAGGAGGAATGTCTGGCATGCCTTTGAAAGGAGGCAAGGTATGGAAATAAAACCTGTAACCGTGGTGAATAATATCCAGAACCCATCTGTCTTGGGTAATTAAATCCCAATTTTCTTTGAAAAGAGACAGCCTTCCTCCCAAAGGTGCTGCCAGGCGAGAATGTACTGGCAGCTGAAAAGGTAGGTCATTGGGTCTGCTTACGAAGGACTGACCCTGCCCTCACCAGAAGTCTGAGCAGGGAACTCCCTGTCCTAGGCCTAAAAGAACCCTGAGCTCTGCCCCTACCACGTCTAGACCTACCCCTAGACTGGGAATCATAAGCAGGATAAGTCCATCCCTTAGTAGGCCAATTTCTACTAAACTGAGGCTGCACCTGTAAAAAATCTTTAACAGTTTGCATAGACTTAGCCTTGTCCTCCATTTTCTTCAAAACTGCTTCCACAGGCGAACCAAACAACACATCAGACTGTAAAGGAGCATCCAAAATCCTTGTCTTAACATGCTCAGCTAAATTCTGATCTCTCAGCCAGGTGTGCCTACGAAGAACAGAACCAGTGGCAGCCACCCTGGAGGAGGCCTGCACAGCATCAAAACCACACTGCAAAGAATGTTTACCGACCTGTTCAGACACATGAACTAAATCCTGCAACTCTTTACACTCAATACCTTCAGCCAGAGCATCCACCTTAGATTTCAACTGTGAAAGAAGATAATTCTGATATTTTAACATGTGAAACTGACAATTCAACGCCCTCATGGCTAAAGTGGAAGAAGTATACACTTTCTTTCCCATCTATCCAAAGCCCTTGCCTCTTTATCAGGAGGGACAGGATTTTTAACAACTGAGGCCTTCACACCTTTAGGCCCCTGAGAGACAGTTTCTGGGTCTGCCCTAGGACTCTTAAAAGATACTTATGAGCTTCAGGCACCCTATAATACCTATCCGGTTTAACTGGGGCAGGAGGCAAAGAATCAGGATTCAGGGAAGCCTCTGCAAACACATCTTCCACCACATTCAAAACAGGAGGTATAGCTAAAGGCCTATGCTGGGGTAAAACAAGAATTCCCTAAGCCTTTTCCTGGAAACAGAGAAATCTTGACCTTCCCATTTAAAATGCTCCCTCATGGAATGCAGAGTCTCTGAAAAGAAAAATCCTCAGGAGGAGAAGCAGAAGGAGTAGAATCATCCACATCAGAATCAGAATAAGGAGGGTACTCCTGCAAGTCTTCAGCTGAAGACTCAAGCCTCCGAGCATTGCTCAAAACTCTCAAACTCAGGTTCCACCCTAGGCCTCTTATCAGGAGGGGCATAGAACCCCTAATCATAGTAATCAAATCCTCTGCCATTTTAAGCATATGTTTCTTAGGCAAAGATCCTGAAGTACTAGGAGAAACCCCACAGAAGCTAAACTTGGCCTGCCCTCAAAGAAGCCTTGGAAACTGAAGGAGAGGCTCTAACCACCTTAGGAAGAGGGAAGAACAGCCACCTGAGAAGCCCCTCAGCCTGGCCTACTTCCTGAGAGGATACATCCTGTAACAGTAAAGTCTCTTCCTGAGACTCCAAAGAGACACCTGGCAAAACCTCCGCTCCACTGAGCCTTCCAAAGAACCGGCCTGGGACTGTCGGTTCCTCCACCCTAGGCTTTGCTGCTTTATCTTTGCTTTTAGTCGAAGCCGGAGCATCCGACGGCATTTTATAATTACAACGCTTCCCAAACACTAACCTGGCACAGTCTAACCTTCTCTTAATAGTGCGTTTGTTAAATCTAGCACAAGAGCGGCATCCAACAACGTCGTGCTCAGGCCCTAAACAAGGTATACACAAAGTATGGTAATCCCTATGAGGTATCTGTTTCCCACAAGAAATACAGTTATTCACTTTTTCTGACATCCGGTTAAATACTGAGGCAAGAAAAAAACAAAATATTCCCCAACGGGGTACTTAACCAACTTTGATTCGGTCTGAAACTCTGACTTCAGAAACTTTCAGAACGCCAACCTGCACTCGCAAAATTGCTTCTGCATCGGACCATGTGGCAAAAAAGACTGAGGATATGATGTCGGTCATGCGCATTAGTACCCTGACGTACTGACGTCAGTCTAATGCGCCCTGACCGACGTCAGCCATATACTTTGGTATTCGGGCCGACTGGACAGCGGACTACCCAATAGTTAGGACTGCAGCAATGTGGAATGAAGAACATCATCCATCTGCAAGGATGCCCCACCACTTAGTTATTTCCACACATCTGTCCATACCTGAGGTACATCTTTCCATACATTCAGCATATCACCATATACAATTGGCAATGTTGAGGCTGCATTGCAACTGCATGATGTACTAAGATACACATCACCTGCATACATCAGCAACTGCACATGCATGATATCTGAATGCACACCACTACATGTACATGTGTGTAGGTCCTACAATCCTGTCATTTGGGCATGTTTGTAGGCATTGCAATTGGTGGACATATGTAATGACATACATGACACATGGACTGTTGTATGATATGATAGGTGTAATGGGTGACCGGTACAGAGGGAATGTTACCTCTGTCAACATTGATATCACACCTTATGTACTGTTAGTATTCAGCAGCCATGGACCTACATTCCATGCACATGTGTGTAATGGCTGTAGCCACCTTTCTGCACAAAAAACAACAACAGCTATGCTATTTACATCTATGTTGTGTGTGTGTGTGGCATGTACATATCCAGGGCAGGTACATGTATGTCATATCCAAAAATGAGGGTGTTTACTGGTGTACAGCAACAGTCATCTGTTAATGCTGTAAATAACTGAGGACTCCTGGTATGTGTACAGCTGACCTGGTTACAGACAGTGGTATCATTGCATTGCATAACACATGATGCAATTGTGTCAGAACATGGGTACTCTGCACAGTTGATGTAGAGCTTGGTACAGTCCACTGGTCAAGGGTCACATGGTGGTGTACTATTATATGTCCTACCAAATGTATGGCTGTGTGTTGCTGGTCCGAGGGCATGATGGTGTCTGAGGTTTACATCCTAGAATGCAGCATTTGACACTGTGTCCTGCACCTGACTCATCTGTGATGCCTTTTGTGGGAGTACTGGTCAGTACATGTGAGTGGCCTCTATGTATGTGGGGACACCACCACCTGGAGCGGTCCGTACCTGTGTTATGGCCCACATGTCTGGTTCTGAGGTATATGGTGGTAGTGCTATTGTGTTCTACAGAGCCTTCAGCCAGGTGTTCCTCACTGCACAGATGTCAGTACTCCCCATTGTTGGATCTACAGAGAGCAGCTGTGATTACGGATGCTACACATCTAGCACTGGTTAGCATAAGCATACAATGCAGTTGTCCTCTAGGTGTCAGGGTGTTATCCTGTGTTTAGGACATTTGCCTTGGAATGGCACTATATGGGCGAATGTGCCTTAGGTATTATCTCCACTCCCTTGAATCATGGATGCATGTGGTATGTGACAAAGGCCTGTCTACTTTCAGTCATGTCATCCCAGAATAACAAATACTGGACAACCTTGTAATTACAGCAGGATATTGTCTCATTGTGTTGGTCAAGCAGTTGCTACTCCTAGTAAGGCTCATTGTGTTGGTCAAGCAGTTGCCACTCCTATCCAGAGATCACTGCGAGTGATAGTATTGTGCTTGGTATAGAATGGTACATCTAAGGTGACGGACAGCAGCAGATGTTGTGTATAAGACCAGTGTCAGATATATGTAGAGCAGCGTTCCTGCTAACAATGACAACTACTAACACCAGAGTCCATTACAATGTGTTCTTTATGTCTAACTGTAATAGCATGGCCACTGTTGCCTTCCATGTTTAGAATCAGAGTGCATCCCAGACAGCCCTGTGCTACTAAGTGTATGAGCATGCCCAGTATAACCTTGTGTAGATGGACATATAGTGCATTCTGAACAGCCCTGTGCTACTAAGTGTGTGAGCATGCCCAGTGGCACCTTGTTGTGCCTCTATGTGTATGGGCATGGAGATTGTAACCCTGTATACTGATAGTAGTCATCCATTCCACAGATGGGCATACTCCAGGTCAGGATGGATTCCTACATTAAATATACAGGTTTACAGGTATGTACATCTTAACTGCCAGCATCCCTGTTGATGTCCGCATTCTGAGAAGGTCATAATGACAGCCTTGAAATGTGTAGTCTGTATGGTGTGACTCATAACTATGTAGCATTGTAATAGTGATCTGTAGATAGGCAGGTGTTCTGTTCCCACCACTGACATGTGTGTGTGTGTGTGTGTGTGTGTGTGTGTGTGTGTGTGTGTGTGTGTGTGTGTGTGTGTGTGTGTGTGTGTGTGTGTGTGTGTGTTTGTACCCTTCTGCCTGAGGACTGAATAATGCTTTTAGACTGCTCACTCTCCATACAATTCCTATACCCACCTTTGGCAAGGCTGATGATGTCACCCACCTACAAATACACCTCTGGGAGTGCTGTGACCCAGTAATCTTGGTAGCGCATTCTGTAACTGTGTAATGTTGAAGTGTAATAAAGTAGTTAGGTCGGTGTTCTAATCCTAGACTTGCCAAGTGTGTGTGTGTGTGTGTGTGTGTGTGTGTGTGTGTGTGTGTGTGTGTGTGTGTGTTTGTCCCCATCTGCCTGAGGACTGAATAATGCTTTTAGACTGCTCACACTCCATACCATTCCTATACCTACCTTTGGCAAGACTGATGATGTCACCCACCTAGAAATACACCTCTAGGAGTACTGTAACCCAGTAATCTGGGTAGTGCGTTCTGTAACTGCGTAATGCTGTAGTGCGCTAAGGTAGTTAGGTCGGTGTTCTAATCCCAGACATGCCAAGTGTGTGCGTGTGTGTGTGTGTGTGTGTGTGTGTGTGTGTGTGTGTCTGCCTTCGTGAGACAAGTACAGTTCTTTGTAGAGTATGCACTCTCTGTACAAATCACATGACCACCTTTGTCAATCCTGCTGTTGTCACCCACCTAGGTATACACGTGTAGGTGTGCTGTAACACTGTAACCCAGTATTCACCGTAGCGCGTGCCCTAAAAGCATATTGCTGCAGTGTGATATGGTAGGTAGGGATTTGTATACAGGACATGGCAAGTGTGTGTGTTTGTCTCTCGGAGCCTGTGTAGAGGTGGCTGTGAGTGCCTTACCATTGGAGAGTGGATTTTGTAGTTTTCCTATATGGTGTCCATCTTATGACACATTGGCCAACTCATGAGGAGTACAGCTGTCAGTCAGCCAAGGGACTGTGTTGGCAAGCCATACCCCTACATCTGGCAAAAGGCCTGGTGAACAAAGTATACAACCCTACTAGTACCCAGTATATGTCCTGCAACCATGTGCCATTCACAAACACACTTGCCTAGGATATCCCACTATGTTGCTAGTACCATGCACATTGATGACATATAGTAGGCATGGTGTGAATGCAGTCGCCTGCAGAGGACATGGCACCCTGTACAGAGGTACAATAGGCACATATTTGTGGACAATGTGCCTTCACTATGTTCCCCACTGGATGCCTGCAACATATGTGGTGCCATCAAATGTGATCCACATAGGCCATATAATGCCATACACATGTGCCCTGTATGGACCAATGCCACTGACACCAGGGAATACCTGTATCATACTATCAATGCAGGTCCAGGGTCAACCTGCTCACTATAAGCAGGTTTTGCCACACCAGGCCAGTATTGGCAGATCGGGGGATAACAGTCTGTGTACACATGTGCCTGTCAAACCAGGTACACCTGTACATGTCACTGCACAGTATTGTGGGACATGAACATCCCAGGCAATGTCCATGTGAAGGACTATCAAACACAGACGTGGCATACATTGCAAAGCTATGGCCATACACATTGGTAACCAGGATGTCAGGGCAGATCATGCAGTACCCATCTGTGTGGGACATTGCAGACACTACACCCCTGCACTGCACACCATTGTCGGGTGACGCGATGCCAAGGATTACAGCTCACCCAGCCTTGTACAGCCATCTTGCACAGCCAATAACTACACACCCATGAAGCAATGCATACATGCATGTCAGTCCTGGCACCTTGTGTCTGTGTGTGGGTTATGATGCTCCCAACCACAGTCACTCCCAGTATAACCCTCGTTGGCATACCAACAGATGTCAAACACTTTCACATGCCCTAGCCCATAGAACCTCCAGATATCCCCTGTGGTGCATGTAGTCCTGTGCATTACTGCAGTGTGGCAAACTAAGTAGTTAGGTTGTATATTTGTGGCCCTGGCAAACAGTGTCAATGCGTGTCCATTAGAGAGTGTGGTTATGGTGACAATGGCATCTGTTCACGTGGACAGCCATGTGTGCCACACCTAATGTATGTACACTATATCTCTGTTGCAGATGTCACTCACCTACATACATATATGTTCTTACAGCACAACATGTCACTTTTGTGGCACATGTAGTAGCATCATGCACATGTAATAGTAATGACTAGTCAGTGAGGGGTTTGTCCCCTGTACTGTTAGGTGTGTGGCAGACGATGCTTACGGTTAAGTCTCCAAGCCCTTCTCTGGTGTACTTTGCCTGTCCCACCCACACACTCTCTGGTGGATATAAAGGTGTACACCTGCTCAGCAGCAGCATGTGTATTGTAAGTGATGGACATGATCAGGTGATGGCCTCTGCACCTATTTCAGTCCTCCTCTAAACGATTGCATGTTGAACAGCTGTGATGGTGTTCCCATAGCCATTCGCATGATAAACACAGTACACTATCTATGGAAAACATGTTGGTATTTGGCCATGACAGTCACTGTAAGTGGTACCTGGATGTGGTGTTCTGAGACGGCATCACAGATGATATCTGGATGCACCTCAAACATCATACACAGTGGGAAATAGCCTAAAGACAGGAGGGTGATGTGCCACACATGACTACAGCATGTAAGTGTAGCTATGCTGCATTGAGACTACTGCCTATTTAACATGTGTGTGGTAATGGCTATTCTGCATGTTTTAATACAGACATGACAGTACTCTGTTCATGAGGGACTCCCATCTGTAGGGCCATCTGTGAACTGGTCATTGTGTGCAACCATTTGTTTCCTGTGTTACACACTGAACACACATCTGTGCACAGCAGGTGCATAGTGTGAGGATTGCAGACAGTACATGATGACAGGGATGTGTCACTGCCATCGCATCCCTGACTGGACATGTGTCACATGAAACAGTGGTATGACAGACACTGTCTGGGGTTCCCAGTGACAAGCCAATAATGGGCAACTGTTCATAGCTGCGGTCACACATCTACTACACATTGTACAGTTGGCATGCAGTATATATGCATGTGTTGTGCTCCCTCTGCAAATGTATACCATCTGTTGTGTTGGGTTGCTGGTGATATCTATGCATACTGTCATAGGTAATCCTGTATGCTGTTGTCTATCACTAAGCCATATGTGGGTTTAAACTGCAACACCATAGGCTGAATGAGTTGGGAGGTCCCGGCAGAACCTCCTGTCCCACTTCAGCCAACCATGGCACCGGACACTAGCACATCTGGGTCCAGCCTTGGACATCAACCTCTGTTGGCTCTGCACCACCTTCTGGTGGTACCACCACTGAGGATGGAGCATGTCCGTCCCCCTGGGAGCAGGACCAGACAGGTACATGTCTGCTGTTGTGTGGTCCCGGACGTGTTGCATTGAGGGCTCACTAAGGGGTTCCGAAGCCAGATACGCAAGCTCAAGGGCGGAGTGTCACATTTACAGGGTGATGCTGCCCCTCCTGGACAGCCCCCAGCACTGCTTCATTTGCAGCTGTTTAGGTACAGTGGCAGCTGCTCATGGCTGGGGACCTCCATCTCACTGTTCCCATGGGCTTGTGAATGCCAAACACCCATCCCCGTCCGGGGTGTATCCCCCCACATGTGTCATATACCAATCCTGTATGCTGTCTTGTCTGTGATCCTAACCTACCTATCCTCCATGGCCATACCTGCACTCCTTCCCCTACATCCGACCCTCACCTACGGAAACATAAGGCCAATCAGCTCCTAGGACAGCATCTGCCCTATACATAGCTGTCCATTTCACACACGTGCCCACTGGACACATGTAACCCTTGTAATATGCATCACAACATACTCCTGTTATCCTCACCCCTGTCCCTCAGGCGCATGATCCTGGTATGCACATCACTCCTAAATGGTCCAGGTACACGTGATGAGGATGACCCCATTGTACACACAACACTACCGGTCCCTCTATGGTTACCCCATTTACCTTTATCATGATGATGATGTTGCATACAGCACCTTGCAAGAGTACTGGTTCACACATAATGATTGGACGGGTACTGTTGTGTTAATGTACATTACATGCACAGAGTGATGTATACGGCCAATGTACAACTATTTGCGTGTATGAATGACGGGTCACCTTTAAAATCCTGAAAGCTCAAAATCCTGAATCTCAAAATCCTGAACACAAAATCCTGAAAGCTCAAAATCCTGAAAACTCATAATCCTGAATCTCATAATACTGAAAAACATACAGGACACCAACACTGACGTGTGATTGTGTGGACATTCGGGGTAGGGAGCAGGTCAGGTAAGTGTGCGATTGTGATGGATGTTAGGGTTAGGGGCAGGTTAAGTGAGTTAGGGTTAGGGTGCGGGTGAGGTGATTAAAGTGATAGTGACAGAATTTGGGGTTAGGGGGCGGTTAAGTGAGTTAGGGTTAGGGCACAGGTGAGGTGAGTGTGCGATGGATGTTAGGGTTAGGGGTGGGTTAAGTGAGTTAGGGTTAGGGTGCGGGTGAGGTGATTGTGCGATAGTGACAGAATTTGGGGTTAGGGGCGGGTTAAGTGAGTTAGGGTTAGGGCACAGGTGAGGTGAGTGTGCGATAGTGACGGACCTTAGGGTTAGGGTCTGGGTTAGGGTAAGTGGATAGATAGTAGTGTATGTGCAGTGTAGTGTAGCTGCAATATAGTCTGTGTTGGTGTCCTGTATGTTTTTCAGTATTATGAGATTCAGGATTATGAGTTTTCAGGATTTTGAGCTTTCAGGATTTTGTGTTCAGGATTTTGAGATTCAGGATTTTGAGCTTTCAGGATTTTAAAGGTGATCCATGAATGACACATGTCTGTCTGAGGGAGTCTTGAGGTCACATAGAACAACACCACTACATAATACAGGTATCGCTGGTGTTTCCTGTTTCTTTGTTTGTAATGCTTTGTTGCCACATGGTATGTTCCTGATATATATCTATATATGTATGTACCTATATGCTGGACATAAACACTCACATATACATCTACATGATGGGATACATTCCTATACTGTTGAATGACTGCGCTGTATGATATGTTTGTGGTACTGTCCATTGTCTGTATATCTGCCATGGCGTATTGGTAAATCACATTAGCTGTGTGTGCAGGGTCCTGGTTCCGAGCCTGGCAGAGGATGTTTATTTGGTTGCAGGGCAGAACAAGGCCATTGGATATGGAGGGAGTAAGGCACATTAAAGCAGTTGGGAATGGGTGTGCATGGGTTTGCACGGTGTTAAGCAATGCTGACCTCTGGTTATAGCTTCTTACACTCGGTTAGCCTCTACATTGCTTTACCAGTGCAATACTCGCATACTGGTAGCCAAACAGGCATACACCCGCTCGCTCCTGCACTTGCAAATGCACCAACATTGGTGCTTGCATCTAACACTCACACCCTGGGTGGGAGCGAGGACCACAATATTACCTTGTGATGCCTATTACATCAGATTACATGCCTACAGTATCGGGAATGGCTGCACATTAGGCAATGGCATGGCATTCGACTGTATGGAATTGGCGGCCTGTCCAGTGATTTAATCATATTATTTGTGTGTTCCTCATACAATTTGCTCCTGTCTGACTGATACATGGGAACCGAGACTATTCAATACAGACAAGTAATTGGGTTTTGGGAGCCACAACCGTCAGCTGAGTCATGCTACTGCATACCTATTATAGGGTTGCCACTTTTTCAGTTGGCCAAGGTGGGACTTTAGGGTTACCACCTGTCCCACTTTGCGAGGGGCAGTCCCTCTTTAGGCAGTTGTGTCCTGCGAAAATAATCAAGACATAGCAAATGTCCTGAGATTACACGACAAAATTATATCCTAAGTTTCTTTAATAGTTGCATAAAACAATTATTTTATATATGAAACTTCTATATGTTATGTGAAGTAGCATAAGCAATTCAAATGTTACTAGAATAAGCTTTTATTTGTGCAAAAAAGTAAAGTTCTGTACTATGCACGGCTGTAGGTATGTTTTGTCCTAGAAAATCTGACATTTCTACAGAACATGTCCCACTTTGGGCATTTGAAAAGGTGGCAACCCTATAGGACCTTTATGTAGAGACGTCAGATTTTGCAGGGAAAAACATACCCACAGCCACTACAAAGGAGAGTACTTCACCGTTTTGCCTAAATAAAAGGTTATTTTTGTAGCATTATAGTTGCTTATACTGTTTCTTATAACATTTAGGTGTTTCAGATACAAAATAATTGTTTTATGCGACTACTACAGACAATATAGGAAATCTTTCTCCTACATCTCAGGACATTTGCCATAATTTCAATTATTTTGCAGGACATAACTGCCCAAAGGGGAGTGTCCCACGCAAAGGTGGACAGGTGGTAACCCCAACCTATTATTCTATCATCTTTCTAAGGTAGTCGGCGGAATATGCACTTTCTGTCACTAGCAGACCGCTCATACGAACGAGAAAGAATGAACATTGAATCAGGGACACTGCATAACAACCTCAGGGACACATTTAGAAGTTTGGTGCTATTAACCTGAAACATTGACAGACCCAGAGCATATGTTTTCATACACATTGTCTGAGGTACATGCTGTTTATGACTCTTACATGTTGTCATTATTCATTACGTGTATTCTGCCACCTTTCCTCCTAATATCACTAGTTCTAGGAGGGTTTAGGTGGGACAGAGTTAGATTCTGAGTCATAATCATGGATGTCCCTGGTAATCGGGGACAGTTCAATGGTATGGTCCCTATGTGTTCCCCCAATGGTTTACGGACTATCCAGTGGATGTGCTCTTAAGGTTTGGGAGGTATGGGCATCTGCTATGCCCACATCGGAATATTACTTACATCCACGGGGCGGTCCTAATATGGCTCTGGCAGCCAACACCTGCATGCCTAGGCCCATAATCGTATACCCATAGTTCCCCTACCTGCCACTCCTCTACAGCACTCATCCTTACTGTGGGCGTAGGTGGGGTATAAACACACCCCTACACACTGCCCACTCTCCCCATGTTGGGACGCATGTCGTATGTTGTGTCAACCCATGTGTTATCAGACTTGCACAACCTACTGGTCCGTGTACATCTACAGCCTGGTCACATCAATCATTACAAGGCTTGGCTCCAATCACTAATTTTTGGTGTCCCACAAGGGACATCACTGTCCATGTTTCAAGTGTAGACCTTACAGATCTCTCCCACTGGTAGTTTCCTGCTGGTGGGCTGGGAAGCAGTGGTGTATTTACCTTTATTGGGTGTCTGTATGTCTCACCGACCTAGCTGGGGGGTGGGGGGGGTAGATGTTTGTTTATTGGACCTCCCACCAACATATGCCCAGACTGAACATATGTTACCTGTAACTGCTGTATCATATCCTAGGTGGTGGTCTGGGGAGCAGTGGACACTTTACATTGATTGCGTGTATAGTTCCTGTGTCCAACTGTAGGGGGTGGTGGAAGGGCATGCTGCATGTGTCATGTGTCTTGCCTGGGCTCCTCACTTCCATTGCCATAGCCTGTGAACAAATGTCATTCCTGTGTGCTTTTTCCTATCATAGCTGTATATCTCTATATATCTATGCACACACACACACATATAGATATATATATGTATTTATGTATTTATATATGCGTATATATATATATATATATATATATATATATATATATATATATATATATATATATACGTATATGTATGTCTGCAACTATATATATATATATATATATATATATATATATATATATATATATATATATATGTCTATACATATATGTATATATATTCATATATATCTGTGTGTGTCTGTAAACCAATACATTCCCCATGCATAAGCACTTACTCATGCGTAATAGTGTTTCTATATGCCTCACCAGTATACTAGTGCCTTATTCATTATGACACCGACACTTCACTCCAGTTATCTTGTAATCGGTATTTAGTACGTTATACAGTGGACAGATGTCGCAAAATGTTCATGTACAGATTACCAATGGTAATTGGAATGTGATACAGTGTGATTTGGTATGAGAATGTCTGTTCGTTAGGGGATTGCTCTAACGAATGCACTATTGCTGTGCCGCTCCATATGCATATATACCCATATACCCATGGCTCTTGGTTCCCCAAACACACCCCAACACCTCCCTAACACTGCTGTCATTCATTCTCCTGTTGGATTCACTGTGTATCGACACCACTACACACTAGCTACACCCTATTCCTATAGAGCCATCCCATCCAGTTTACTCAGTCCATGTAACCTCCAACCTCCCATACGTTTAGTCCATGAACATTGCTGATGTGAGCGACCAAAGGAATACATTTTACAATTATTGGGCTGATCCACATGGGACATGCAAGTGTTTATGGCAGGATTAGACTCTAGACTTTATTACATTTTTACTCCCGTTAACATGACACTACAATTCATTAATATGTATGACTATGCGGTATCGCACACGTTCAACATGGGAGCCTAGATATGTATGTGTTCAGCGTATTTCTCTTACAATTAGACCGGTTAAGTACCTGTCGTTGCCGTACCGGGCAGATCACATGAAGGCTTCCATGTGTGGGGAAGACCTCATACTGGATTATCGTCAGCACAGCACTGACTTTGGACACTGTACACACCTCTGCGTTCTAGCAGTTTCGTCCCGTCCCTCTTCTGCACAGCCTATTATTCCATCTACTGTCGATGTTTGTATGTACACATTCCTATTATTTATGTCAACAAATGAAATGCATGTGTTACAGAGAATGTAATTCTACATATTGTTGTCTGCATGTGTGTAAGCATATATACCTATTACGAACTCGCTGACCACCATGGGGTGGTCCAATTAGAACCGGGCCATCCAACCCTGGCATGCCTGGATCCATAATTTCATACCCATAGTTCCTCCACCCCACCCGTGTTGAATTTACACGCGTAAATTCCATTATCCACTTTTATCGCAGCCATGACACACCTTTAAATATTGCCCTCTTCAGATCGTTTGGGGCCCTACACATATTTTGTCCCACCTCATGTATTCACAGGCTCTCCCGGCATGTAATATTTGCACATACGTGCCTTTGCTGGAGTTTTGGATTACGGCCATTTGCACTTTACAATTTTTGTTAGTCCCAGCATGGACTATTTTCCATCTGTGTGTAAAGTAGACTTAGCAATTCAACGATGTTACTCTCACTGGTAAAACCCTGCCTGTGGTGTGAGTAGCAGTGATCTTCCTCACTCTTGGGCAGCTTTTTATGACATACACTGACAACACTATATAATACCATATTTGCTCTTGATTCCCTTCACATCCTTTGTGTATGCTTTATTGTTACAATGTTCATTCTTCATATATATATATATATATATATATATATATATATATATATATATATGTATATATATCTATAAAATGTGTATATATATATATATATATATATATATATATATATATACACACACACACACACACACACACACACACATACACATATATATATATATATATATATATATATATATATATATATGTATATATATTACATCTGTACATACATATATACATTTCCTATGCTGGGCGCTGCTTACACCCGTGCAGGTGCACTCGCATATGCTTACTGTGTGTTACATATGTTTACTGCCACTTATTTGTGCTTACTTGTGCCTTATTCATTATGACAGTAATACTTTGATTGAAGGGATCTGGTTAATAGTCCCATGCGATACTCACATTCACTTTTACATGTTTTAATGTCAGCTTTACAGCAGAACGACATTCATTCCACAAGGAAAATTATATGTATATGCCTGTTCATTAGGCGGATGCTCTAACCACTACACTATTGGTGTTCTGCTTCATTTATATGTATACCCATGGTTCATAGTTACCCAAACACACGCCTCAACACTTCACTTACACAGCATTTTCCTGTTGGGAAAACTGCACTACTGCACATGCGCCATTCCCTACTGCTCTGGACCCGTGTCGCATGTTGACTCACTCAAAGTATATTCAGATCTCCAAAGTCTATAGTCCTGGCACATACGTGTGTTTGATTGTCAGGATGTTCATGTAGTCATCCGGGTTTAGGCTTGTCTGACTGGGGACCGGGACTGCCCTGTACCCATTTGAAAGTCAGATTTAGCACATGGACAAGGTTACTCCCACTGTTAGCATCCTACCTGTGGTTAGAGACGCAGGGATTTTGGCCACCTCTGGCCAGCTTGATATGTTAGCACTAGATAATACGGGAGTTCCACTGCTATTTTCCTTCACATTTGTTATGAATGCTTTCTTGTTCCCATGTTCGTTCTGTGTGTGTATATATTTATATATATATATATATATATATATATATATATATATATATATATATATATAAATATAAATATAAATATGTAGGTTTGCCACCCTTTCATATGGCCAAAGTGGGACATTTTTGGTACAAACGTCAGATTTTGCAGGCCGACACATACCCACAGCCAGTACAAAGGACAGAACCTCACTTTTATGCCTAAATGACAGCTTACTCTTGTAGCATTTTAGTTGCTTATTCTGTTTCTTATAACATTTAGGTGTTTCAGATACAGAATAACTGTTTTATGCAACTATTACATAAATATAGGAAATAATTTTGTCATTAAATCTCAGGACATCTGCCATTTTACATTAATTGTACAGGACACAACTGCCCAAAGAGTCCCTTGCAAAGTGGGACAGGTGGTTACCCTATATATATGTAAATATATATATATATATATATATATATATATATATATATATATATATATATATATATATATATATATATATATGTGTGAATTTAATTACTTTGATCATACTGTTGAATGACTGTGCTGTCTGCTATGTTTGTGATAACATCGAAGTTAGGTATAACTGCCATGGCTTAGTGGTAAATCACATTGATTGTGATGTGAAGGGTCCTGGAGTCAGGCCTGGCCAATGCGGTTTATTGTGTTGCTGAGCAGAACAAGGGCCGTTGGACAAAGGGTGAGTACAACACTTTTCATCTGCGGTTTTCCATTTAACCGCTGATTCATGTCACACAAAAACCTTCTACATTCTTACTGTGATACGTCACCCCAGTTCATATTAAAATGGTATTATATCGTTATACAGCATAAAATTAGCAAGATATGCTCGTATACGGATTACGCGTCATAAATGGTGTGTGCTGCAGTCAAACTGGCAATGTCTGCTTGATAGTCGGATGCTCTAACCACTACACTATTGGTGTTCTGCTTCATTTATATGTATACCCATGGTTCATAGTTACCTGAACACACGCCTCAACACTTCACTAACACAGCAGGTGTACATTTTCCTGTTGGGAAAACTGCACTACTACACATGCACCATTCCCTACAGCTTTAGACACGTCACATATGTTGGCTCACTCCAAGTATATTCAGACGTCCCAAGCTTATAGTCCTGGGACATACATTCATTTCATGGTCAAGGTGTTTAATTAGTCTTCTGATTTTTGGCTCATCCAACTGTTGACTGGGACTGCCCTGTACCTGTTTGAAAGTGAGACTTAGCATGGGGACATAGTTAGTTCCACTTTAGGCTCACCTCTGGCCAACCTGATATGATAGCACTAAATATTACAGGGGGTTCTGCTGCTGTTTCCCTTCACATTTGTTATGACTGCTATATTGTGACCATGTTCATTCTTTTATATATATATATATATATATATATATATATATATATATATATATATATACATACATATATATATATATATATCTGTCTGTACATACACATGGATATACACCTACATGCTTATTTACATTTCCCATACTGTTGAATTACCGTAACTTACCGTCATGCATACACGCTTGCATACCCGCTTACGTCTAGGGTTGCCACCTTTTCAAATGGCCAAAGTGGAACATTTTCGGGACACACATCTTATTTTACAGGCCGTCACATACCCATGGTCAGTACAAAGGATAGAACTTTACTTTTTTGCCTAAATGAAAGCTTATTCTTGTAGCAGTTTAGTTACTTATTCTGTTTCTTGTAACATTTAGGCAATTTACATACAGAAATAACTATTTTATGCAACTATTACATGAAATATGGGACATAATAACGTCCTACAATCTCAGGACATTTGCCATTTTTAATATTTTTGGTCAGGACGCAACTGCCCAAAAAGGGACTGTCCCTCGCAAAGTGGGACAGGTGGTAACCCTACTTACATCTGCTTTAAAGTGCCTTAATCACCCTATATCTGACTGCCATTATTGTGGCCATCATATAAAATTAGACCTTGCATGGCTTGGACCCGGGAACAGGAACACCATAGTTACTGGTTTTACCACTAAACCATCTGTGATACATTCTCTGTGGATGGTAATTAGGATATATGACTTTACTACAGCCATTCCACAGTACAGGCAACAAATGTGACAGTCGGGTGGTGTACATATGTATAGAACATGTTACTATTCATATGTTTCTGAGACGCATAAATACATTTGCCAGTATACATATTTATGAACTGGACACATACTTGACAACTACTTATATTCATGTATGTGTGATGTGTAGCTATGCAAATGTGAAAGGTATATATTCCCGATAATGAACGTGGGGAGACATGCATCACGGTCAAGTGTTTAATCCCGGGTCGTAGGTTCTGCAGGACTGGCTGGAGGTTGAGCAGGGTTGTGGACAACTACTGCTCATACAACTTGTGTCCAGATGTCTACGGGACTGGACATCATGTCGTGCCACCATGTCTAATCTTTAGAACAGATACTTATCCCATGAGGGATATCCAAAACTTTTGGGGACCAATGACCACAGTTCTTTTGGATTTATGAAAATGAGGTAGGGTTATACATGCAAGGGATGCATAGTTTGCAATCCTGAGACTGCCTAGGGTGAGACTGCCTATTAGATATCAGTAGGGGTCACTATGTGCAGATATGGCTGCGCCAAGCTAGTAGCCCAAGTATGGGTGGTTTTGGTGGATGTTCAGGAAGGTGGGGGTGCTGTGGAGGGGATGATGGGTATTCAATTATGTCCAGGTATGTTGGGGTTGGATGGCTCAGTTCAGGCCAGACCATTATGTGGGTGTGAGCCAGTAATGTTTCTGTACATGTGTATCGCACATTTTAATGTTCATATGTTTGTGGGATTGTGTTCTACAGTATGGCCTGTCAGGTTGTATTGCGGATGTGAATGTTTGTTTTTTGGTTTTCTTTCTGATTCACCCACTGCTCCCTTGTACACCTCCAGTTCACCTATTGTGCATCTGACCCAGTCTCTCCTTGGCGAATTATTACATTACCCGTCACCCCCACCCTCATATTCCACACACACCATCCATCACTTCTCTGGTTGATGGCCCATGGCACAGACAACAGAACACATTGTGTACACTACATATCTCTGGTACCAATATGGTTGTGGGGATGACCTTAGCATTTTTGATCTTCCACATGCTGTACTTCACGCACATAGATACATGCAAATACTCATCTTTCATGACATGGTAGGTAGACCCGGGTAATACCTGTTCATCTTTGGGCCGTTCAGACAAGGACGACTTGGACCGCGAATGGGCAGATATTGAGTGACTGCTCTGACCATTGGTAGGGTTGCCACCATTTCAAATGACCAAAGTGAGACATTTTCAGGACACACATCAGATTTTACAGGAGAACACATACCCATGGTCAGTACAAAGGATAGTACTTTAGTTTTATGTCTAAATGAAAGCTTATTGTTGTAGCAGTTTAGTTGCTTATTCTGTTTCTTGTAACATTTAGGTATTTTACATACAGACTTAAGTATTTTATGGAACTATTACATAAAATATGGGACATAATTATGTCCTACAATTGCAGGACATTTAACATTTTTAATAGTTTTGGTAAGAACACAACTGCCCAGAGAGGGACTGTCCCTCACAGAGTGGGGCAGGTGGTAACCCTAACCATTGGGCTAGGCATAGCAAAGGGCAGCGGCATACTAACATGCTGCATTTCACTTCCACTTGGTATAACAATCAACACTACAATGGAATACAGGCACAGGGTTTTAAATGTCATTTGTTCGAGGGACGGGGACTCAATATTCAGCTACGTGCCTTTGTGTTTACTTTTTATTTTGGTGTTCGCAAAACTGTCTTGTATGCTTTGCATACATTTCAGTAACCACGGACACTGACAGGAGTGATTATTATTAGAGGCAGGCTGTACTAGTCAGCATTTTAGGTTGCGCATTTGCAGCCGACATGTTCACTCCTCCGTGCAGCGCTTAGACATGCCCCCTGCACTTGTGCACATTTCCTATATATGTAGACATTGTGGCAGTGTGCCTTCATTAATATGCATGTGGTGCTGCTGCACCATCTCTACACCGCACTGTCGGTGCAAGGCTAACGCCGTCCTTGTGCCAACCTTCATGAATCCTGGGGTATATTTTCTGAAGGTTAGTACAAAGAACACTTGGCTATCCAAATGACACAGTGGCATTATTTGTGTTCACGATTGCAGTGACTTGAAATCTGCTTAATGTCCTGAGGTTAGGGCACTCATGGCAACCCAAAGCCTTGTAGATTTTCATGTAGGTAGTTGGATAACAGCCCTGACTGAGGCTGAGTATGGTTTTACATACAGAATATTTGAACATGGGCATCTTGGTATAATATCTCCTTCATGTTTGTTTTTAGTTTGTGATATTCTTGGTAAAAAATAATTAACTTTTTGATGGTAGGATGAAGCAAGTAAAATGCCAGTTACTAAGTACAAAATGATAAAGAGTGCTTGTAGGCACTGGCAGAGTTTTTGCTTCATGCTTTCAGGAATTCCATTAATTTTGTTTCTGTAGGCTGACCAAGTCTGCAGATAACTGCAAACTGGAAGCTATCATAGATCCCCTCATGACACAAACATCCTACAACAGGGTCTAACACGGAGAAATGGCTGCTGTCAAAGTCACAGATTAAAACTAAATGCCAAGAAATGCATTGTAGTGTCTTTTGGGAAAACTTCCACCCAGACTAGTTACTCCATCAATAAGACACTCCTAAGAGTTGACCCAGTAGTCAGGAATCTGGGAAGATATGTAGATAATAATCTGGCCATAGTCCAACATGTGGCCAAGGCAGTAAGAGAATAATTCTGTCACCCAGCTTATAAGTAAGGGCATGTCATCAAGGTCCAGGAAAGTGATAGTGCCACTTTATTCTGCACTTATACCCAACATTTAGTATAATGCCTCCTTCAGCATGTACCTGACCAGACCTATGCAACAGCTAGAATGTCCACAAAGGTTCCTTACTAGGAGAATCCAGTGTATAAATACATTCTCCTCTATGGAACACCTTAAAGCCCTTTCTCTAGTCTCTCTCTGTTACAGGTTACTGAGACCTAGACTAGGCCCGGCATGCAAGGCATTCTTGGATCCAGCACTGATAGACCTTTTGCACATCCTCAAAATGAACAGCACCAGAACCCCTAAATCCAAGGAATTAATTTTGCTAATGACATAAATAAGATGCGTTGGAAAGACAGATATATGTCTCAGAGGATCCCCTTGCTCTGGAACAGAGTCCTGATCCATGTAAATCATCACTAACTTTATTTAAGTGTAATCTTGAGTAATGGATTGGAAATCAGAAATTCAGCCCAGTTCTGGCTCCCATGTCTCTGGTAGACAAAGCCAGGCAGTAATGCCCAAACTAACAAACCCCACACATAACCTCTAGGAACTTACTAAGTATAATATCCTCTCCTAATAAATGCCCATGGGGTCACAATTGGGTTGGATTGCTCAACTACGCTTATAAAGACCCTGGTGATCATTAGCCTAGTATATACCTATGAACAGCAAAATAGCAATAATAAAGCCAGTTATTTCCAAGTATCTGTAAGAAAAAGAAAAGGAAGAATGTCATGCCAAAAGCAGCGGTATTTTGAAACTGTGGTAACTAAGGAACCCTTAGAGTCCTACTGCCTTCCAGGCCTTATATTCCTTTTCCTTGCATTTTTTTTTTTTTTTGTTGGAAAAGCCTGGCATGTGTCTGGAGGCATCTTGTATTCAGCCATTTTGTTACCTCTTCCCCAATAGCAAATGGAAGTGCTGCTCACTTCCAGCTTTTAATGTCCCTTAAAAGCCCTTTATATACTATAACATACAATACTGATTGATTTTAACATCATTTTATGTACAGTAATTTATTTTGAGTGTTTATTTATTATTATTATTTTCTCATTTTATTTTATTTATTTTTTTCCTTCTTTACATGTTTGCATTATTTCATTGTTTGGTGCTTCACTACAAGCACTTAATAAGTTTGAATTTGAATTAGATTTACGAAAATTAACTTTCTGACCACATGTGAATTTGACAGTATTTTGTTTTCATGAGTTGAGATTACGCACGTTGATTATGGCTTTTACGCATGGTCTCTGGTTCATACTGCTACAACTGATAACATGGTGCTCACCTTGTTGAAGAGTAAGCTGTAAGTGTCAAAGGCTGGTTATCATACATAAAGTGACTAAGTCCTCAGACTGGAGATTCCCATTCACAGCTCAGCTGCTAGCTGAATAGCTTCACTAAAAACACACGTGAACAAATGGCCTAGGAAGGGATGGAACTCATTAAAAACTAGTTTGCTTTTATGTAGCAAGAGAGAGAGATGCTAATGACATTAATGCATGTTTCAATAGAGCTAGGAATCCAGAAAATGGATCTGATCCCTCTAAGTGCCAAATTCATGAAGACGTATATATAACATCAAAGATAATTAACATGCCCCAAACTTCCATTATATGGGAAGCAGTGCTCTGGAAAGTTAGGATTATTCTTTTGATAAGTTCCTTAAGTACAAAAGGCTTAACAGCTCATACATATAAAGCTTGCCTCAATGACTGCATGTGTGGAAATACATTTACATCAGGCTTATCATGTAAAGCCCTGGTCAATTTACTAGGTAAGCAGTACTGAGTACTTTACAAGGGTGGCAAAGACTTTTAAGTTTGTCTAATTAAAGGTGTATATGGCTAGGCATCTTATGGTCTCTGTGATGACGTGTCTAATATTATTTTTGTGTACCAAACTGCACACATAAATGAAAATGTGGACTGGGAAGTGGGGAGAATATTAGAGGTCAGGCAAAAGTCCTGAAGTAGTAATTTTCCTTGGTAATTACAAAGGAACAAAAGTGTATAATGTTTGTATGGGAAGGTTAAAAAATGGATATATAGGGCTGTAGCTAGGAAAGACAAGATGTACAAGTATATTAAGGTAGATAAGGTGTATAATCCAGGTGATCGGGCTACCATCCTCCTCAAAGAGTTCTCAAGGGTATCTGGGTTGTCTACTGTGAAAGCACCAGGGAGACACCAGAGTTGTATTATGAAGGTGAGGGGTGCAGACCAGACTGTGGCCCCCTTTCACAAAGTCAGATCAAAAAAGAGCAATGGAATCACTGACCTGACAGTCTCATACCCGTCCAAAGGAATATTATGGAAAATATCCTGTGAAATAGGCTGGTGTATCGCATACAATCCTTTATTCCTTAAATGGGACGTACTGTGGCTATACCAACCAGACATCTTATCAGTGAAGATTGAGGTTATGTGATTTGGTTACCTTTGAGGTAAACAGAAGGGACCCTATAGCTATGGTGTATTTGACTTTAGAAAAGACTTTGAGACTATCATTGTCATTGCTGTCATTGGTGACTACCAAGTCATTGGTTAAAAAATTGAAAGTTGTGCAGTAGCAACTAACAAATAACTGAAAATGCAAGAGTTTATTAGACAGTCCAGTCAGTATGCCCCTGGCAAATCCTGCATTATTCACAGAAAGGAAATAGTAACCACACTGAAATAAATATTACTGCATCTACCACTCCTGTAATTGTTGTGGCTGTCGTTTGTCCAATGTAGCATCTCTCATAATAAAACAGTAACATAAAGACATTACCAGCTTACTAGGATAAAGCCAGCATTACTTAGAAAATGTAGTTCCACAGCCATGTTGAAATAAAGATCACTATCACACAAAAATTACAGCTGCCACTTTCTCTGCCTAACTAACCTCAAAAACTGAATGGCAATTTTCATCTTAAAAATGCTAATTCTCCCATCAAATAATTGCATATACTATAAAATCCTATTCAGAGTTATTATTCTGAAAGGAAACATGGCAGGACAGATAGCTGTTGTTAAGTATGTCATATCTATGTATACATATATGTATACATATATATATATATATATATATATATATATATATATATATATATATGTGTGTGTGTGTGTGTGTGTGTGTGTGTGTGTATGTGTGTGTATGTATGTCTATATATATATATATATATATATATATATATTTCCCTCATTCCCATTGTAGTGCGATCTCGGAGTTGGCATATTTAAGTAGGGGGGTGTGGGTGGTGCAGGGGGGCTTGTCCCCCTGCAAAAACATTGTAAAGACATTTTTGAATGTCTTCTACGTCTGCTTTAGAATTTCGAGTTGCTGAAAACTCGAGATTCTGGGCTCGAGCTTATGAATTTCGAGCTTTCAGCAATTCGAGATTCTAAAGGGAAACTATATATATATATACATATATATATATATATATATATATATATATATATATATACAGAAATATATATATATATAAATATATATAAGGAAAGTGACAATAATAGCATTCAGAGGTGTAATATGCAGGCTTCCTCATATACAAGGATCCTAATACATTTCAAACAGACCTCAGGAAATGAAGCAGTATGACGTTCCACTATTCAATTACATTATTAAAATGTAAGGCAGTTCTTTTTAAAACAATGTCATTGCATAATAGAAATATATCATATTTGGATGTGGGCAATAAAGGTTTACCCACAGCTAGCTTGTTTGGTCACTGAGGCTTCACTCTCATGATAAGAACATCCCAACCATGGGCAAGATTAGCTAGATCCAAAAACAATATACTACTTAACTATGACAGAGTGGCCAAAACTGATGATCCGGGTATGAATTTGCCTGACTAACTGGAAAAAGATGGTGGCTAACACTTGCAGACTGTCAAGACAAAGAAAAATAGCCTATGAGATGCCTCTGGGCAAGGACAGAATAGAATATGGTGGTTCAAGTGTCTGCAAAGGGTCCATATCTTCAGGAAGGCCCATGGCCAGCCAGCCATGCTTGTCTAAAACAAAATACTTAGAGGAACTTAATTATGTTCAGGACTGTTAACACATCTCAGTTAGCTTATTAATGAATGGAACAACTACTAATATACCAAGCAATTATTTTTATTTTTAATAACAAATGAAGAGTTTAAATGCCACATCATCATCCTACTTTGTTGGCATAACCTGTTCATGCCTGCACTGTATACAGTAAAAATACTGGGTACAGGTTACAGCATAGTAGGTGTGTACTGCACTGGTATTAACAGATTTAGCCACTCAAGTAGAAAAAAATACTTGTGGTAGTGTTTAAAACATTTATTTATTTTTTCCATTACAAATGCTTGCCACATTAATAACAATGTTCACCACGCAAGCCAACTACCATGAGTCTACAGTGCTGAACATGCTAGCATATGCAGCATGGCACTGAACAACTACCATGAGTTTACAGTGCTGAACACATTAGCATATGCAGTATAGCACTGCACAACTAACATGAGTTTACAGTGCTGAACACACTAGCATATGCAGCTTGGCACTGAACAACTAACATGAGTTTACAGTGCTGAAAACATTAGCATATGCAGTATGGCACTGCACAACTAACATGAGTTTACAGTGCTGAACACACTAGCATATGCAGTATGGCACTGAACAACTAACATAAGTTTACGTGCTGAACACATTAGCATATGCAGTATGGCACTGAACAACTAATACGAGTTTACCATGCTCTACACACTAGCATATGCAGTATGGCACTGAACAACTACCATGAGTTTTCAGTGCTGAACACATTAGCATATGCAGTACGGCACTGAACAACTACCATGAGTTTACAGTGCTGAACACACTGGCATATGCAGCATGGCACTGAACAACTAACATGAGTTTACAGTGTTGAACACACTAGCATATGCAGCATGGCACTGAACAACTACCAATAGTTTACAGTGCTGAACACATTAGCATATGCAGTGCGGCACTGAACAACTACCATGAGTTTACAGTGCTGAACACACTAGCATATGCAGCTTGGCACTGAACAACTAACATGAGTTTACAGTGCTGAACACACTAGCATATGCAGTATGGCATTGACAGTTCCCATGCTGGTAGTCAAAGGTCTCAGCAATGCCTGTCCCATTTTTCTATTACATAGTCCTTCGTACTGGAAAGAGTACTCCTTGAAGCATTATTCAGCAGATATTACTGGGTATGAGATTGCTGCCTATAAAACAGTGGTCCATATCAAAGGGTGGTGGCATTCTGTCTGATAACATATATATATATATATATATATATATATATATATATATATATATATAAATATATATATATATATATATATATATATATATATATATATATATAAAGTATATATAAGTATATATATATATATATATATATATATATATATATATAGATAAAGTATAATTTATTTTCATAATTCTTTGCATGGGATGAGTAACTATAGTCACTGAGAGAGAAGAATAATTTTTTATTAATTTATTCTATTTTGAAGGAAATAGAAAATCTGTAATCAGGGAACTCTGGTTGTGAGCTTTTTTCTACTCACTAAAGGACAGAGAAGTTTGTCAAAAAGCCTTTTGTTATGCAAGTGAGTTGTATTATAACTATTGGCATTGAAATTGAAAAGGGTTGTTTCTTATGTAAATGGATGGTCAGACTGATTATGGCAAATTTTCTGAGACTGATCAAATAACTAAGCATATAGGTTATACCATGTCTGCGGCAAACAATAACTAATGCTACTTTTCTGTGCCAAATTCATTTCTTTGTGACTATTTCCTCTTTTCAGAGTTGAGATACAGTATCTATAGACTGTATTCTCATTGGATTTATTTATTTATTTATTTTATCAAATTTGTTGACAAGGTCAGCCTTAGCAACTGTGGGCCCAATTTAGACCATTTTCATTGGTCCCTTCAACTGACCACACCACATATCACACCCACCAGCCCATTTCAACCTCCTTCCTCCCTCTGGCCATGGGATTTAGTTTATTCCAAATTAGGTGTGAGGAATGCATGTTATTACTATATATTTTAAGCTGTCCTTACTCACTATACTTCTCTCACCCCTCTCAGCATAAGTTACACCTCACCATCCCCTCCAACCTCCTACTCCACTCCTTTCTTTTTTCCGCCACTACCTTACCATATCCACTTTGTCTCTGCAGATCTTTCCTGTACCTCTTTCTCTTTCCACCCTATTCACCTAAGCTACCTGAAGATGCCCTACCCTGTACTCTCTTATAATCTCCTTTTTCTCTCCATCCTTACTTCCTTCTGTAACCGTAATATGAGCACCCTCTGTCATTCTAAAACATCACTCATTTTTTTTCTCACTGACTCTAATCATGTAATCTCTAATATCTCTTTTAAATATCTTATTAGAATTGTATCAGGTCTCCTTTATCGAATACTAATCTGTGTAACAAATAATATGATTACTGAGTTTTTCCTCACATACTTTATCCAACTCATGTTATTGCATTTCATTGCACTCTACTAAAAAACATGTGTTCTATGTTCTTCTCATTACAACATTTTTTACTCCTCTGTTTTGTGGTGTTACATAATACTTTGTGATTTAAAATATCTATAATTGATTTGTGAAAGATTGTGATTGTGGAACTTTTCTCACTGGGCCTCATCTGAAAATGGACACTTTTTGGCCCAACTGGATTTTCCCAGTAAACAAATATCAAATAAATAAATACATGATTTATCATCTTACATTTAAAAAAAAAACACGCAACACTAAACAGACCACGCTACTGTGAAGTAACTTTAGTTGAAACCTGAAACCAGAAAAAATCTTCTGACTCATCACATTTCTCAACTTTCACTTCCATGCCCAATATGCTTGGTTGCTATGATTCATAGGTTCATAAGTTCATAGGTTGGTACTAGGCTATCGGCCCTAGGGCCTATACAAGCCTAGCCATAACAATTCCCTGGCTATTTCTTCCCACAATATTTTCTTCCCTGGACCCCTGTCTAGCAGGGCGACTGATCTGATCCTTGGGGTGAACTTCCTATCTCCCATCCAATTGTCAAGGTTCCTTTTGAAGAGAGCCAAAGAGGTGCTCTGCTTGATATGTATGGGCAGTCTATTCCAGAGTCTGGGGAGTCTCTGGGTCAGGAATCTGTCCCTCCAGCATGTTTTGTTCATTGCGATGACAAGGTTTAGATCCCTAGAGCGTGTGGCTCTGAGGCCTTGGAAGTTAGCATGTCCAACAGCTCTGGGTTTAACATGGCATTGTATGTTAAGCAGAGATCGCCTCTGAGTAGACGATATGTGACAGAGTATAGCTGGAGTTTTTTTAGATGGTCAGCATAGGGCATCTGCTTTAGGCCTGTGATTCTTTTAGTGAGGTATTTCTGCGGCCTTTCCAGTTGTTGCAGATGTCATGAGAAGTACATACCAAACGGGGTGCTGTATTCTATAATGGGTCTAATGAGGGATGAGCACAGTGGGATAATGACCTCCTTTTCTCTGGATGAAAAGCCCTTAGTAATGAGGTGTGCACCTAGAAGGATTTCCTGACTGTTGTGGCGATGTGATTATCGAAGGTGAGACCACTGTCCACCTGTGTCCCTAAGTCTCTTATCACACTTTTGGTGTTTAGTGTACTGCCACCTATGTGGTAATTCACTGGTACATGTTTTTTTCCCAAAGGGGATAACTATACATTTCTTGGCACTGAGCTTGAGCCCATGGCTCTGGCACCAAGCATCTGTTTCCTGTAAGGCCCTTTTGCAGAATATCCACATCATTTGGAGATTCAGTAATGGCTCCCAGTTTGCAGTCATCTGTGAAATTTGTTAGCCAGAGTCCTTTAGTGTTGGCCTGTACTTCAGAGACGTAGATGCTGAACAAGAGTGGTCCCAGGACTGAACCCTGAGGTACTCCACTTGTCACTTGTCTGGAGCTGGATTTGGAGTTGGCTACTTTTATAGAATGGGTTCTGTCAGTAAGCCAGTTGGCAACCCATAGAGTGACTTAGGGATTAATGCCCAGCTTAGTAAATTTATCTATGATTCCAGAGTAGGGGATATGACTTTTGGACAATTGCATGATTGGGGCTGAGCTTGATGATGGTGGTGGTGAGATAGAATTTTTTTAAACTCAGCTGTATGTTCTCATATCATAGCACCCCTTTCTTCCTTCATGGGTTTATATTTACCTTCTGCATCTGCTCTGAACTGTTTAAGTCCGTTACCTAGTTAATTCTCATATCTTGTTGCAACCACAGAACTGTTGGACTTCTTCAGAATTATTATTATTATTATTATTATTATTAATAATAATAATAATAATAATAATAATAAAAATTGTCACCGTCATCCTCTCAAGTCTCTTGTTATTAATGGTATTCCTCACACACATCCTTCGCAGATGGAAACCTACATGGATATAGAAACATAAAATGCAAAACTCACATAAATTATTCAACTTTCTGCACCCCCCCCCCCAAACTTATCCCCAGTCAAGGCCAACCATTTTCTACCTTTACATTTTTATATCTTTGGCCCCACTATGTTATCCTTTCAGTACCTTTATGGGCCAAACTGTTTCTATTAATGCTTTCCTGTTTTAGCCTAGTGGAAACATTTTTCTATCCATATCAGTCAGCCTTCCTCCACTCTTATGTTTCACTTCTCTTGGATTATTTTGCTTTTTCAGCAATTCTACACCAATTGTTTCTTTGCCATACTATTTAAATGGTGACATTCTGTTATACATCTTGGTGATTAGAAATTAGCTCACATCACAGTATCTATTCATTTTTTTTTTTTTTTTTTTGGTTTTGCTTACTAGTATCTGTTTTTATACTGCCTGAGACTATTTCACAGTTATTTATTATAATATTATTCAGTAAGAGCCAGTCATAAATAATATATATATATATATATATATATATATCTATATATATATATATATATATATATATATATATATATGCCAGTCTCAGTATTCATATAGTCTCTTCAGCAACAATAACTGGATAGTTAATCCAATCTCAGTTTTTGGTTGAAAACCGTGTTGATTACTCAGCAACAGCAGCTAAGTACTATGGGAGAATGAGAAACTAACACTGAGAGTCATATAAGTGTCACAAAAGTGCAGTAGTAATAACACCATATCAGCCACTAGTGCAATGACTGACAAGAAATGTAGCCTGCTCCACTGACGAGATTTGTAAATACTTCCAAAGCAAGACTGCAGGCATAAAAATGCCTTCCACTTTGCAGTAGTAACTCTTAAGCAAGCTTTGTTCATAGGTTCACACTAGGCTGACTGCCTTTGTGGGCCATTTTAAGCCTCGCAAACTACCCCATGTGGAAATCAAGCCCCACACCTTATGTCTGTCAAGTAAACATCCTAACCATTATGCCAATCTCCCATCCAAATATAGTCCAACTAAGACATGATCCTGCCACAGTCAAGTGCAGGGCTCCCTATAGGAGCGACCAAATGAGTCTGGTTGCTAAAAGACTGGCCCTATTGATTGGGGTAGAGTTCTAATCACAACAGCCCAGTTTTAGCTCCAGCCCAGAAAAACAGGCAGAAGTAATAAATGAAAGGACATTTAATAAGAAGAACACATAAATACTGTTAAGCTGATACATTACAGAAGTAGAAACACTAGATAAAGGCTCCCTATCAAAATGTCAGCACTCAAAATGCTGCTTGCTGATAAGCCAAAAAAAAAAAAAAAAGATGAAAACTTTAGGAGAAGAGCAAATCTTGAAAATCTATGTTCTTCATTAAACATCTTTTTTTTGCGGGGGGGGGGGGGCAAGCCCTCCACACCCCCAGAACGTACATATATACCAACTCTGAGATGACCATACCCTGGAAAAAAAGGTAGTATTCCAGGAAGTGGCCATCTTGGACTTAACATGTGTAAGTCTGTTTTCTTGGCAATTCATTCTCTGTTTTGGGACTCTAGCAGATCCTGCCATTTCAAATCTTTACCAAAAGATAATGGATTGCTAAAGGTAGTAATTAATGCATAAAGAGTACAGTTCAGATATAAATGTGAAAACCTGGATCTAAGTCCACATAACGTGTGATGTGCAAGCCTCTACTCTTTGATGTCAGATGCACTTCATATGAGATGTGTGGGATTCAAGTTGAAGTAGGTATGGTTATTATTTATAAACCATTTTTTTCAGCCTGTAGCTGCCTTTTGGAAACTTAGTTTGACTACTACTGCAAGAAGAATTCCAGGCAGGAAAGTAACATCTTCTGAAAGCTGTTGCTGTTTTCACAGACTTGTGTTCTTTTTGAGTCCTATAGTAATTCTTTAGGTTGTCATGGTAAAGTGCTTTTTATACATCATTCTGTTTTGTGTATGAGTGTTAGTTCATGATAATACACCATCTTGTAGTTGTTAATCTGAAATTGTTGTATTTCCTAATCAGCATACGTTGTATTCATTTTCATATTAAAGAACTGTCCCTCAGAAACATGCATACATATACAGGTTTATAGATGTTTACTAACCTTAGTAGGTAGTTTTTACCCTTTATATTAAGCATACAAATAACCCAGAGGTGGGCAGAACAAGGAACTCTTGGAACATTTACTTGTTGTCCTTTGTATATGGACACAGGGGCTAAACCAGGGATGAATTTGCAGTTTCCCACCCATTCAGCAACACTGCATTTGAATAGATTATGGAAAGTACTTTGCTTTATGTGAAGTAGAAGGCAGTCCTGCAGAACAGGTATTCTCTGTGATACATACATTTTCCTCCAACATGTTGTATTTGTGTTGTAAAAGCGATTGAGATCCCTTGAGCAGGTACTTATTGGACTTACAAATGTGTAAGATCTCTAAAAGGGTTGGGTCTACTGAGGCTGTCTTCATGAGGCAAAGGTCACCTGTTAGTAGCGTGTATGATACTTGGTAGAGGGACAAAGCTTTGAAATGGTTTGCATAGTTTATGTGATTTAGGCCCTTGATTTTTTTAGTGAGAAAGTGTTGTAGCTGGTCCAGTTGTGAGAAGAGTTTGGACAGGTACGTACTGAATGAGGCATTATATTCAATGACTGGCCTGAGGAGAGCTGAGTACATACCATTAGATATAACTTGTGCAATGAAAAATTACTTCTTTACAACAGTGCATACATGGTGATCAATGGACAGATAATTGTCAGCATAGGTTCCCACATCCTTTACTACAGGATTAACTTTCAGCCGTATGATGTCAATGTGATAGTTACAAGGGAAGTCATGCTTACCAAAGGATATAATTATACATTTATTGGCATTTAGGTTTAATCCATGGTTGTGATACTAGCTATTGGGTTATGAAAGGCCCTCTTGGGGCATTTTGGTGCCCTCTGGGGAGTTTATGATAGTACCAAGTTAATTGTTGGCTACAATCTTGGTCAGCCATAAAGCTAAATGTCAAAGAGAAGTGGCCCAAGAACTAGAAACTGGGGTACACCGCTAGTGATAGATCTCTTGGAGAAGGTACCGCCGCCATCACTAATTTCCTGGATTCTATTCATGAGCCAGCTTGCTATCCTGTCATTTCATACGGATTTATATTTATCTGGGAGAATTTATCTGTGATACCTGAATATGGCATGGTGATGAATACCTTTGCAAGGTCTAATCTAGGTATGTGGTGTGAACCATACCTCTCAACCTCATAGAGCAAGAAATCTGGATAAAGCCATAAATAAAAGTAGGACAAAGGCCCCGAAATAAGGGCAATTTTTAAATATTGTTGTTACAAACTTGAAATTTGATAGAATAACAAGTTTTGCCTTACACAAATTTTCTGAAGGAAATGAAGTCGGAAACTCAAATGTCTGCCATTATTTTTGAACTTCAATATTTAATGATTTACCACTAATTTGCCAGAAAAGCACAATTTTATGAAAAATGGACCAAAAGTATGAGGGGCCAAAATCTGGACATTCTGCAAAAATCTGAAAAGTTGAAAGGTATGGTGTGAACTGCTCTGTACTCACTCCTCATCCATTTCTTCATGAACTTTCTTGAGGAAGTCAACCAGGGTAAGTAGCCAGGATCTTCCCTTGATAAATTTAAACTAGCTTGAGGCTGCAGGTTATCTATGTCCTTATTTACTAATTCCATAATGATCCTTTCCAAAGACTTACAGATGAGGTTAGTCAGGCTTACGGATCCATAATTAGCCAGGTCTGTTGATGCGCCACTTTTGTACAAGGGGATTACTGTTGCTGTCCTGCACACATCCATCATAATGCCTGTTAGGAGGCTGAATATTGAATAACCTCTAAAGGGGGTCTGACAAGCTATGTTTTAGACTAACAAGTAGGGAGCTCGGTATGTTATCTGGCCCCATAGAAGTAATGTTCTATGCCCTGGATAGTACCTAAGGACTTATTCTTGGGAGATTTGAGGGCGGTATCAATGCAGGTATGTTATTTTGGGAATATAGCAGGTGAGAAAGGCATGAAGTTTGAACTGAATTTGTCTCATAGGTTTATAGGTGTTTACTAGGCTAACAACCACAAGGGCCTTTTTAAGCCTAGCCATGCATCCCAAATCTCTGACAAGTTCTGATACCCTTGATCAGTGTAAGCATGGGCCTAGGAGATGAACCATTTACAGGTTACCTGTGTCCATTAGAAACATAGGTGCCAAACCAGGGATGAATTTTCGGTTTCCCATCCAGTTATCTAAGTTGCACTTGAATTGGGTTAGGGAGGAACTCGGGGTAGTCTCTGGGATACATACCTGTCTCTCCACCAGGTCCTATTTATATCACAGGCAAGGTTTAAGTCTTTAGAATGGGTAATTCTGGAGCTGTTTGTTTTGTGAATATGCAGGAGGTTCTCCTCCAATATTGGCTATGTCTGTTTGGTCTGAGTACATGATATCCTTTATTGTTATTTCAGCACAGTGTTGGGCATTGTTTTTTTGATTTCTAAAACAGATGAAGACTTTGTAGTTATTCTTCGCCTGGATTGCTATTTTTGCCTCATATCTGGCTTTGCTTGATTTCATCAGGGTCTGCAGTTCAAGTTCATCAAGTGCACTATTGGCATCTTGACAGTAAAATTTATTTTTGCATACATTGAGATTTTACATTAATTATCGAGTCTGATTATATTAGGGTTCCACCACAGAGTGCATTGCTTAAGTTTGGTGTTGTGTTTACTTCTGAAGAGATAGAAGCATCTATTCAGCTATTTACATGTGTATATCTCTTTCATAAACTCATAGCACAGTCAGCCCTTTGTCTTAAAACACTCTTGAAGATATTCACTTATTGACTTAAATTCAAATGTGTCTTAGTATTTTGGGAAGGGGAGGAGTGACTTTAAAGTAAATCTGCACTGAGTCATATTTTTCCTTTAGCCCCCCTCGCCCACACACACACACATACACACACACACACACACACACACACACACACACACACACACACACACACACACACACACACACACACACACACGCGCGCGCGCGCGCGCGCGCGATAAAGTTAAA
The DNA here is from genome assembly GCF_019279795.1 of Protopterus annectens. Lineage (NCBI taxonomy): Eukaryota > Metazoa > Chordata > Ceratodontiformes > Protopteridae > Protopterus > Protopterus annectens. Next base: position 1,735,736,556 of record NC_056732.1, read on the forward strand.
ACTGTGCCTATAAGGTTTGTGCCTGACTTCAGATTCATAGTCACACTTAGTGTTCTGCTTTAATAATGGGCTGAACATGAGCGTAGCCAAAAAGTTTGTTTTGTTTATTCATTGTAACCAGATGCACGTCTGAGCAGTAACCTAGATAAGTAAACATGTGAGATCTCCCAGGTTGGAGTTCCTGCCTTTCAAAGCACTATACTAAAATTAACATGATTATTTGTACCTACTGATGTTTTAGTCAATGTCACTATGCGTTGATGGTATCCTGATGAAGTCATACAGTGCGGGATGAATGACTGAGTGAAGGAAGTGTAGAGTCATTTAGGAAACAAAATTAAACTGATAGGTCTGTATGTGGTAAATTTCTCATTTTCCTTCTCCTGTAGGAAGTCAGAATCCAAGCCAGGGTGATTGTGATGCTGGAAATTAAGTATCTAGCATATTTTTTAAATTGATTCACAGATTTACATTTTTATAGATAAACAGATAGTCTTTTAAATCATTTAAACAACCACACTGTTAATCAGACAAAAAGCTGACTGTGCTATGAGTTTATGAATCACATAGGAATAACTATGGTGGGGCGAAGGGGGTAGCTGTTCTAGGTGGAAGCTATTGGTGGGCACGATTAACAGCTGCCAATGGGACCGTATGCAGTACCAGTATTCATTTAAGAAGCTGGGTGGCATTGTACATTCTTAAAGGAATGTTGCCACTGCGTTTGCTTAGCCAAGTCTGTTAGTAACTGTGGCAGGTAACTTGGTACAGTTCAGAGTGGAAGTTCATTTTTGGAAGCCCTTTTTTTCCCTCAATTTGGCCAGTCTGGGAACCGCCCACATTGTCAGATGGTATAGCTATGGCCCTGCTTAACCATGTTTGCTGAAATGATTATTGGCTCTGAGTTCTATGGTGCTGATCACTCCCCCTAACAGCTTGCACCTGTGCAATCTGCCCCTTTAGCCTCACCCTAGCTATGCCTATGGGTTACATTTTCTGACTATTAAAAACTAAAACAATGAGTAAAGGTCACACAGCCAAACCAATCCATAAAAATGTAAAAGAAAACTCTAGCCAAGCTAGAGTTTCCACTCTGTGTGATTCCTTAAACCTCTTGTATCATAGGCACATGAAATATATGCAAATTACCCTTTAAGGACTTCAGGTGTTTCAGCTATAAGGCAGTTCTGAATGCCCATGACTTTTTTCTTTTTAAGACTGTTATGGACAAATTTATTCCAATAAAGTCAAACCCCACTAGGCATGGACATTCATGTTTCAGCCTTCTTATGGCTTTATCAGAGGGCCATTTGCATATATCCCATGCAACTCTAAAACAAGAGGTTTAAGGAATTACAGTGGAAACTCTAGTTTGGCTAGATTTTTCTTTTAGTTTTTACTAACTATTAAAAAGGGAAAAAATACTTAGAAAGTTATTGCTTGTCATCATATGAAAAGTCGTGTCTAATAAAATGTTGATGATTCTTGATATGTTTTAAAGTTTTCAAGAAATGCTAAAAAATGCCTTTGAAAGTGTACATAATCTAAATGCTTATTTTCCATTTCAATATATTGCAGTACTCGTAAAACACTTTAAATCTTTTGACTATTATTTAACTATATTGGCTATTTTCACCATTAGAACAGCTTTTGTTGAAAAGTATTGCTATTTACACCTTTTAAATATCACTTATTTTTCACAATGTTTGTAGGTTTGTTTTGCTGTTAATCACAACTTGATTTTTCAAGAAATTCTCAGTAATCTAAGGACAAATATAATAAAGTAGCAGTGTTACATCCTACTGCTGATGGGATGATTGATGTATTCCAGGAAGTGTTGCTATATGACAAGTAACCTAGCCTGCATTTTAGTTTTACTCTTGTTAGCAATAGTGTAAAATAAAGTTTATGTATGCCATTTGCATTGCTGACATGTTACTTTGTGCTGTGCTGTACTATAGGTTGGCAGATAGTGTGTAGGCATATCTAACTTTTCTGGAGCCCTGAAATTCAGAAAGGCTTACCACATTGTGGAAGCCTGTACTCAAGAGGTTTCTGCAGTGTGGTAAGCCTGAGTGTTTCTGCATCTGCTGAACTGCTACAGCTTTACCTGGGCACCAGCCATAGAGTGGGGAGCTGTTTTGCTAGTGGAGCTACATAAAAATGCAAAAGTCCAAGTCCACAACTAATGCTAATTTACTATGTGCTTTTTCTTTCCCCAGAAACAATGTCACTACCTGGATAATATAGTAGAGTGAGTCAGAACATTTTATTTTATTTATTTATTTATTTTACATTTGTTGACCGGGCTGGTCTAACTGGATATATGTCCATTTTCAGTAAAGGTCCGGGTAGAAAAGCTCCACATAAGCAAAATTTAGCAACTTCAGGTACAGATAAGTAAAATATTAGCAAATTTAGGTACAATACTATTTTAAGGTGAAGAATACAAATGTTATATAGCAACATAGCAATTTTAAAGTAGCAGATAATAAGAAAGAGATAAAAAAGCAATTATAAAGTAGCACATAATAAGAACGAGAAGTGAAAACACACTAACAAATATAGCATCTTCAGGTACAGTAGTATTTAACAGTGAGTCATCCAACTGATACTATAGTAGCATAGCAACTTTAAAGTAGCATGTAATAAGAAAGATAAAGAATTTCTTTATAGGTATTTATATGTGAACACAAGTTCATACTGTAAAATGTAAACTATACCAGTACATACTTTGAAGTGGATCCTATGTAAGAGAAAGTTGTAAAGACTGAATTAGCTTAGCTAGGTCTACTCTCAGAGGCATAGAGAGAATTGGAATTAAATTGCAAATGGTTATATAGGTAGGGTTCAGACAAAGTGTTGGTATGATTAGTCTGGGTTACTACATGGGCATAACAAATGGTTATTAAGGTATTCTCTGAGTTGTTTTCTGAACAGTTTCACTGAGGAGAGAGATGAGAGTTCCTTCGGAAGCAAGTTCCCGAATTTACCCACAGTGTTGGAGAACAGTGAATCCCCAGCCTTATTTTTGGATTTCACTGTAGATACTAGCACTTTATTGGCTGAGTGAAGGGTTGTCAAATTACTGTCGGGGGTTCAAAGGCTAGTAAGTATGGAAGTATTTTTAGGAAGATAGAGGATCTTATGGGCAATAGTAAGTTGTTGCATCTGAAGTTGATTATGTAGTGCCAGCCAACCTAGTTGCTTTAGGTTTTGACAGTGGTGAGTCCTAAAAGAGGAAGCAGTCGCAAATCTGTCAATATTGTTGTAGGAGGTAGCTAGTTTGTTAAGGTTGTTTTTTGATAGGTTGGTACAGATGGGAGAGGCATAGAGGTGGGTGGAAATTAGATGGGTATGGGCAATAATTGTTCTAGCTGTTGGGAGTAAGGAAGGGTTTAATCCTGTAGAGCGAGCCTAATTTTCTGTTAACTGTTTTTACTGTTGAGTTAATATGTGTGTCAAAGTTAAGATTATGGTCTATTGTTAACCCTAAGAGCTTGGTAGTTGGGTCAGGAGACATCATTGGATATAACTGTGAAGTCAATTGGGGGGGGGCCTTTGTGTGGGAGTGAAGAGTAGTAGTTTTGTCTTTTTAGGGTTCAGGAGAAGGCTGTGCTGTAAGAACCAGCTTTCTACTATGTTAAGCACTGTTTGGGTAATAGACTGGAGTTTAGGTGTAGAGGTAGCCGAGCATATTAGCATGGAGTCATCAGCATATTGGATACATGTAGCTTGAGGAATAATGAGATTAAGATCATTGATGAAAATTGAGAAAAGGAGAGGGCCCAGGATTGAACCTTGAGGGATGCCTAGGGTAATAGGAAGGTGAGAGGATAGATTATTTTCCCAAAGAACATCCTGTTGCCTATTTTCAAGGTAAGATTTAAACCATTGTAAAGCCTGTGTATCTAGTGAGAGAGACTTAAATGTATTCAAGAGAAGCTGATAGTTGACCATATCAAAGGCTTTTGATAGGTCGATAAAGAGTGAGAAAGACTTAAATGTATTCAAGAGAAGCTGATAGTTGACCATATCAAAGGCTTTTGATAGGTCGATAAAGAGTGCTGAGGAGAGAGTATTGTTGTTTTGGTTATTGTTAATACAGTTGGAAAAGGATAAGAGGGCTGTGGTGGTACTATGGTAAGGCCTGAAGCTGTACTGATAGTTAGCCAGTATGTTATTTTGGAGTAGGTGGTCTAGTAGTTGGCGGTGGATACATTTTTCCATTATTTTAGATAAAGGAGAGAGTAAAGCTATTGGGTGGTAGTTTAAGAGTTCAGTTGAGTTCCCACTTTTGTGCAGTGGGATAACATGGGAGATTTTCCAGATAGATGGGATTTTTCCTTCGGTAAAGGTTCTATTTATTAGGCTGGAAATGGGAAAGGCTACTACTGATGCAGCTATCTGTACATATTCTGCTGGTAGAAGGTCAGCTGAGGGGGTGCAAGGTTTTAGTTTATGAAGAAGAGTGCAGATGAGGGATGTTGAGACTGGTTGTAAATTAAATGAAGGGGTTAAAGTAGTCAAGGAGGATGACAAACTTGTGCTAACAGGAGGTAATGAATTAGCAAGAGATTGGACTGCATCAGTAAAGATGGTATTAAAGGCATTAGCAATAAGCTTGGGACTTTCATGGGTGGATCCTGTTGGGGTGGGAGTTTTGGACTGACCTGGGTGTAGGGATCTATTTATGCCTGCCCAGAACTTTTGAGGTTTGTATTGGTGGGTTTGCTGGTTGTGGTAAAAGTCTTTTTTTTAATCTAGAAGTATAGATTTTTTTGGTAGCACTTCTCAGTTGTCTAAATGTTAGATGATCAGCTGGGTTTTTAGTTGCTCGCCATTTGGCCCAGATTTTATTTCTTAGTAGAATTTTGTGCCTTGTCTCTTTTGTTAGCCATGGAGCAGTTTTAGTCCTACTTCTGACTGAGCAGGATGGAGCATGATAGTCCAGGATTTCTAATAATTTGGCATTAAAGTAGGATACTGCTTTGTCTAATTGGAGGTGTCTTAGGGTTGACCAGTCACATGCTTTCAGTTCAGTTTGGAAGTTAATAGGGTTAAAGTTTTTATTGGATTGAACGGTTTTATATAAGGTTGGTTTATGAGTATTGATCTTTTACCTGATTATGTAGGTCAGTGAGTGGTCACTGACACCATCAGGAAGGATACCTGCTTCATAAGAGAGGGGGTGGCTATTTATTAGTATCCAGTCTAGAGTAGTTTCTTTGTTGTTAGGTTTATGGTTCCTGGTGAGGGAGGTAATAGTTTGGGAAAAACCATAAAGGTTTATGTGGGTAGTCTGGTTGGCTGAGATGCAGGTGTTCCAATCAATATTAAAGTCACCCAGGACAATGGCTTGTTGTGGGTAGTTAGTTGAAAGCCAGGAAAGGATATTTTCTAGGGTATTTATATTGTTACCTGGAGGGAGGCACATATTATATAGATGGATTTACAGGTGATAATTTGGAGTTTATAAATAAGGATTTCAGTGTTGTTAATAGAAGGTGGTTGCACATCTATTGGTGTTACTTGCAACTCTGCTTTATATAGTATTGCTACACCCCCACCTTTTTTGGTTATTCGATTTAAACTCAGGATATTGTATCTTGGTGGGGTGATTTCATTGTCCTGTGTTACAGGTTTTAACCATGTTTCTGTTAGGCAAAGGATGCCAAAGGAGTGAACATCTAGGAGGGCATGGAGGTGGGCAACTTTATTGTTTAGGCTCTGTATATTGAGGTGGGCTATAAGAAGAGAGTTGGATGATTTAGTGAGGGTTCGAGAAGTAGAGAGCTTTGGTTTATGGGGTTTAGTGGTGATTGTGGTGTTGGGGCCAGGATTGGGATGGATATCACCATCTAGAAGTTTAAGATTTTTAATCCTATGTATGATATTCAGGAATTTACAGGGTGTGTTCTGTGTTTTCTTGGGTTAGTTATAGTTAATGTGGAGTAAACGATGAAACTTTGGAAATAAATAGGAGGGTGTTGAGGTAATATTTATGTAGTTTAGATAAGGTGGCAGGTCTGTCAGGGATGGTTGTTTAAAGGGATGGTTAAAGTTAGTCAGGGTTAGATGTTCATATTTAGTTAGGACATAGGGTATAGATAATAAAGGTAGGAGTGCAAGTAAGAGGAATAGAAATGGGTATTTGGATCTGGGTGCTATAGTCATAGTAAAAGGAAAGGTAAAATAAGTAGCTGGGGTAAGGCATTTTAAAGAGGATGATAGAGGGGAGGTTCTACAAGGTATTGTAGTAAGGTGGGGTATTGAGTTTGTAAATTGATTATTAAGTACTTAGTGATGAATGAGTATCTTTAAGTGGTGAGCTAGGGTAGTTAGCACTTTAATAAGGTGGAGGATGAGGTTGGATATGTAGGAATGGGATGTGGCAATAGGAGGTATATGGGTAGGATTCCTGGGCTGGGTGGGAATTGGGGTAGGGTAGGGGAGTGGAGTGAGCCTGCAGGGGGAACGGAGTGGGTTCATACAGGTAACCAAGAAAAGTCAGAAAAAACAATCAGTGAGCAGCTAACTACTGGGTACCTTAGTTGGGAAGGATAGGTATAGAGGGGAGGAAACAGTGGTAGTGAAAGTAAGTGGTAGCTGAGAGCAATGCTAGTGGAAAGTGCCAGGTAGAGTGGAATTATAGGGCAGGAAGAAATTCCTCAATCCAGGGTCAGAACTTTAATTTTGTTAGATATCAGGGGGAAGGATAGCTGTATTAGGAGCTATCCTAGTTTAGAGTGCCATCTAGTGGTCATATATTATATTACAACAGAAGCAAGAGAGCAGAGATAGATGGTACAGGGTTTGCAAAGGCTTCTGTAGATAGTTGCTGGAGACAGCACAGGAATGAAAAACGTATAAGTATTAAGGGGTAGAGAGGGAATTATGGCTGCTAGGTATCCTGACTAGGTAGCGTATCATACATACACCAGAAATTAAGCAAGTGTTCAAATATTACCACTCTGTTTGATAACACATACTTTCTAGCATCCTAGTGAACAGGGTTCTTAAGCAGGACGGCAAGTTTTTTTTCTATAGAGGAGTTGGTTGGATTTGTTTGCAGGGGGTCCTTTCACCGGGTAGGTAGATTCTTAAGGTTTTAGTGCAGGATAGATGTTGCAAACTTTCTAACCTCCTAGTGAACAGGGTTCTTAAGCAGGACAGCATGTTTTTTTCTACAGAGGAGTTGGTTGGATTTGTTTGCAGGGGGCCCTTTCACCGGGTAGGTGGATTCTTAAGGTTTTAGTGCAGGATAGATGTTGCAAACTTTCTAGCCTCCTAGTGAACAGGGTTCTTAAGCTGGACGGTAAGTTTTTTTCTATAGAGGAGTTGGTTGGATTTGTTTGCAGGGTGTCCTTTCACCGGGTAAGTAGATTCTTAAGGTTTTAGTGTAGGATAGATGTTGCAAACTTTCTAGCCTCCTAGTGAACAGCGTTCTTAAGCAAGATGGCAAGTTTCTTTCTATAAAAGAGTTGATTGGATTTGTTTGCAGGGGGTCCTTTCACCGGGTAGTTAGATTCTTAAGGTTTTAGTGCAGGATAGATGTTGCAAACAGAATAAAAGACACTGGGGCCAGGTACACACAGCAGCCAGGGGGTCAGTTCCTAATAATAAACATCTCTCTACTTAGTTATTTTCACTTTAAGAAGAAATAGTGTGCACTCAAGTGGGTGGTTTGCAGCTCATAGTGAGATTACAGGTAGGTGCCATAGAGCCATTCATACGTGTATATGTGTGGAAGTGGGTCTGCACATCTGTAAGAGCAAGAATACAGCTGCATGAATATGTGAGTGTGTATATGAGTGTGATTGTTGTCGCATGATTGAGTGGTTTCATGAGTCTGTGAATGTATATAGGACTTTGTTTGCAGCTGCATAATGGATATGTGTGTGTGTGTGTGTGTGTGTGTGTGTGTGTATGTGTGTGTGTGTGTGTGTGTGTGTGTGTGTGTGTGTGTGTGTGTGTGTGTGTGTGTGTGTGTATGAGTGTGACTGTTGATGCATGAGTGAGTGGTTCCATGAGTCTGTGAATGTATATAGGACTTTGCAGCTACATGATGGATATGCGTGTGTGTGTGTGTGTGTGTGTGTGTGTGTGTGTGTGTGTGTGTGTGTGTGTGTGTGTGTGCATGCGTCAGTATTTCAGTGTTTATGTCGGGAGGTGTCTGTGCAGCTGAGATGTGTGTGTTGATAGGGGGGGAATTAAACAGTGCAGTCTTCAATTCAGAGATATGGTTAATAGCTGCTAAAGAGGAAGCCTTTGAAGCAGCTTGAGTGAGAGTTTATCACCACTCTGCTGATTGACTACCCCCAGTTATACAACTACCACTGCTAGTGATAATCTTTATGACTCCTGTAGTATGCTTTCTTTTTAATTAAGAACTGTGTAGACCAGTTTGAATTAAACTTCTTCCTGATTTGATTTTTTTTGGAGCTTGCCATTCAACCCATGGACCAACTTAAGCAAAAATGATCATAAAAGTATCAATGACACAGTTGGCTGATATCAGTAATTATTGCCCCTTATCCTTCATTTCCCCTTTATCTTAGTGCCAGATTATAATGGCAGTGGTCTGAGTGATATTTATTACTAGTTTATATTTATTGCTTAATTTCTCATTGGAAAATGTTTAAGGCTACTCAGATTTTATGAAAACACAGGCAAACCGTGCTGTATTGAACAATAAATCTAACTTAAAATGATCCAGGTAGGTTATTATATGTTTAAAGCAATCAGAATGGTGAATCTGAAAGATTATATATGTTAATGCATGATCCTAGATTTGGGGAGGGGCCCAATGGAAAGAAAACAGCTGGATTCCCAAGGTACACTTAATCTGACACTGCAGTAGAGTTCAGAATTTGATTGGTCTGGCAAATGGTGTAGAGGTTTAGGGCTGTGAGCTGTAGTTTCTGTAGTACAGGATTTGATTTCCTTAGCCCTCATTTACCCACTTTATGACCTTGATCAAGTCACTTAACCAGATATTGCTCCTGGGATGACAGTTGGCCTACCAGGTTAACAAACTGGTATATTATTATTATTATTATTATTATTATTATTATTATTATTATTATTATTATTATTATTATTCAACAGATTTGTGCCAGATATCACATTGAACTTATTAATCTCAACCTGTTTGTTTTTGGTACTAAGATCAAGACTCTTGTCACAGATGAAGGGACAGACCCTAGTGTAACATAATGCAGCTGGAGGGATGGGCAGGTAAGTGGCAAATAGGATTTAATGTTAGGGAAGGTGAAGGGAACACATACATATTAGGTGGATTCACCCTATAGAAGATAAAGGAGGTAAAGGATTTTGGGGATTATAGATACCAAGTACATACCTGTGGAAGCATGGAGGTGATTAGGTGAAATGGCAGTGGAGTTTTTAACTAGATTGTTTAATGAAATCTTGGAAAGTGAGAGGATGCCTGAGGAATGGAGAAAAAGTATTTTGGTACCGATTTTTAAGAATAAGGGTGATGTGCAGAGCTGTAGTAACTACAGAGGGATTAAACTGATCAGTCACAGCATGAAGTTATGGGAAAGAGTAGTGGAAGCTAAGTTAAGAAGGGAGGTGATGATTAGTGATCAGCAGTATAGTTTCATGCCAGGAAAGAGCACTACAGATGCGATGTTTGCTCTGAGAGTGTTGATGGAGAGGTACAGAGAAGGTCAGAAGGAGTTGCATTGTGTCTTTGTGGATTTAGAAAAAGCATATGACAGGGTGCCTAGAGAGGAGTTGTAGTATTGTATGAGGAAGTCAGGAGTGTCAGAGAAGTATGTAAAAGTGGTACAGGATATGTATGAGGGTAGTGTGACAGTGGTGAGGTCTGCGGTGGGAGTGATGGATGCGTTTAAGGTGGAGGTGGGATTACATCAAGGATCAGCTCTGAGCCCTTTCTTATTTGCACTGGTGATGGACAGGTTGATAGACGTGATCAGACAGGAGTCCCCTTGGATTATGATGTTTGCAGATGACATTGTGATTTGTAGATGACATTGTGATTTGTAGTGAGATTAGGGAACAAGAGGAGGAGACCCTGGAGAGGTGGAGATATGCACTAGAGAGAAGAGGAATGAGGGTCAGCAGGACCAAGACAGAATATATGTGTGGGAATGAGAGGGAGGCTAGAGGAATGGCGAGGATGCAGGGAGTAGAGGTGATAAAGGTGGCTGAGTTTAAGTACTTGGGATCAACAGTTCAGAGTAATGGTGAGTGTGGAAGAGAGGCGAAGAAAAGAGTACAGGCAGGATGGAGTGGGTGGAGAAGAGTGTCAGGAGTGATTTGTGACAGACGAGTACCAGTAAGAGTGAAAGAGGTCTACAAGAGGGTAGTGAGACCAGCTATGTTATATGGGTTGGAGACAGTGGCTTTGACAAAAAGGCAGGAGTCAGAGCTTGACGTGTCAGAGCTGAAGATGTTAAGATTTGCACTGGGTGTGACGAGGATGGACAGGACTAGGAATAAGTATGTTAGAGGGTCATCCCAGGTTGGAAGGTTTGGAGACAAAGCCAGAGAGGCAAGATTACGTTGGTTTGGACATGTGCTGAGGAGGGATGCAGAGTATATTGGGAAAAAAGATGCTAAGGATGAAGCTGCCAGGTAACAAGAAAAGAGGAAGGCCTAAGATAAGGTTTATGGATGTGGTGAGAGAGGACATGCAGGTGGTTGGTGTGACAGAGCAACATGCAGAGGACAGGAAGAAATGGAAACAGTTGATCTGCTGTGGTGACCCCTAACAGAAGCAGCCGAAAGAAGAAGAAGAAGTTACCAAGTACTTTAATCGTGTAATGCATTTTAGATGATAGAAAGGCCAACAGGATGTTTTGTAACAGAGCTGTTGACATGTTAAAGCCATCGGCCAATTGTTCAAAGCGTGGGTGAGGCTTTATTAGGAGTATTGTGCTGAGGACTTAGGGCTGTACAGAAAAAGGTGATTAAACTGGCTGTCTATAATAAGCATCTGTACCTAAACCATTGGGAGATTGAGGGAATGAGGGTATGCATACATTTCCAAAACTTTTCACTTACAAAGTGTAAGAGAGAAGAGCAAGAGGGGAGTGATATTGATGTACCACATAATCAAGGATGGGTAGGATAGGTGGCTTTGAAGAGCAAGGACTCTAGAGGGGCATTTCCAGTAAGACCATAGGAAGCATTACATCTTGGAAAGTTCAAGGACTGGTTGAGCCTTGACATATCTTACCGGAGCTCATAGCAAAATACAGGTCAGTGGAAGGTGGCAGATCATGACACTAAAAGTTTTCACTGGATGGCATTTTGGTGACCATGTTTACCTAAATATTAACTTCTGAAAAGGCAGAAATGGTTTCACACTTGGGGTGGAATGGTACAATTTTAATAACTCTTTAGGTTCACTTGGCTTGTATTTAATGAGGAAACTCATTCCATGTGGGTAAGTTCAGGCAGCAGTTCCTAAATGAAAAGATTAAAAAAAAAAAAAGAACAGATTTTGCCCTGCTTTCCGATACTTTCAGTTTTGTTCTTGTGTAAAGTGAACAGCATTTCCAGTGAATGTTGTGATATATACTTAACCCACTAGAAAGGCTCAAGAATGTTTGGCATGCACTGAAAATATACATAGCAGTAGTGGATAACAGGTGGATGCAATATACAGGATGATTCTGTAAACCATAGTTCATTTACCATATCCTATTCCTTTATTAATTAAATGAATGAAAAGTACCCCTCTTTATTATACCATCCTTATTGGGCAATACAATATCAAATCAGGGATCAGGGCCAAATACAATGTATATTTTTTCTTGTTGAATTACATATACAGATAACCTAAGCTAGACATTGTTTATGTCTGATTTAATAACATGATTTATATTTTACAGTAGATGCTTGATTTTTAATGCTAGTGACATATCACATATGTTTTTAAATGTCCATTGCTGCAGTTTGCTTTAACACACAATATAGGTTCATAGGTAGGTACTAGGCTATCGGCCCTGGTGCCTATACAAGCTCAGCCAAAAAGGTACGCTGGCTTTTGCCACCCAAGAAAATTATTTTCCTGTGCCACTGTCGAGCAGAGCCACAGAGGGTAACTGTTTTACCCAAATATTAGCTGTGGATTTACTGTTAGAAATCAATGAAACATTGCATATGAGTCTGTAAAGCTGACTGATTTCATAGGTAAACACTGCAGACTATAACAATCCTAGCCAACCTCCACAGGTCATAATCAAATCCTATACCTTACAGCTGTGTGGTAAGGACATTAACCACTATGCCAACCCCTCCATTAAAAGAAATAACCACTTGCACCTTTATCTGAATTTAGGGTAATGGTTATGAAGGTTCATAGTCCTTTTTATGTAAGTGAACATCTATTTTATTTTTTAGTTTTTACCTCGTTCTTCCGAAAGCTGATACGCAAACCTCCCTCCTCAGAATTTCCTTTACCACAGTTTCTAATTTAGCCCCTGGTGTCTCTTACCTCCACCAAGGACTGTTACCCTATTGGTATGATTGGCCCAAGGTCAGCGGAATGTTATCTCTTTTATAGCTACTTGTTGCTTAGTGATCCTGTACATACAGTGCCTGCTGGAGGCTTAGTGTTCATGTGCGACTTCATACACAGTTCTAGTGGATGCCAAAGGGGCTGACTGTTGTCTTGTTGCACTTTGATCCTACATTAGAGATCAGTTCTGTGTGATTTTAGACCCTTTCATTTTCCCTGCAATGAGCTAGCAAGCAGCTACCGCGATCATCCCACTTACACCACTTGGGCCTCTGATACCGGACTTGTTTTTTAACCCAGGTCACTTGCAGGGTAATTAGGAGTCCTGCTCCTGTGCCATAAGGCAGGCGTTTAACTGGCTTTGTTACAATAAACTTAATTTTACTTGGATATTTCTGTCACTGACCACTTATAGTGCCATTACCTAAGTGTGTCAAAGCATGATTTTAAGGTGTGCATGTTTGTCAAAACAGGTAGCCTGTATTACTTTCTGTGTTATTTACATAACTAGCAATCTGATAACTTTAATTTGTATTCTAGTAAACTTGAAAAGAAGGAAATGTTAATAGAAAATAGATTACTGCCCTTGTTAAAAAAATAGCATCTATCAAAACAATATATTTATGTTTATGACTTTTCATGAAACAGAACTGTGACAGAATTCTTCTTTAAACACTTCAAATGGAAATTCCCCTTCTTTAATGTTTTCCAGAATAGCCTGTATTCCTGCTTATTTGCTTACTCCTTTAACATCCTTACAGTCTAAATACAGATAAAGGACTGTAAATCTGGCATGGAGTGACTTGATTTGTTTGTGTTCTTTATTACCTGTCATAAGCAGTGAGAAATGTGTAATGTTCTGGTACCTGGAACCACCTGCTTACAGACATCAACAATCTAGAAGCCATTAAAAGCTTCAAAGTAGCACTTAAATAATTAAAAGCTTCCAAGATGCATTTAAAGAACATCTCTTTATTAATCTAAATGCAGCTGCTACCATGGCAATGGTTAGAAAACTTACCATCCTATGTCATGAATAATAGAACTCATATAAGGAACTGTTCTCCTCTTAATGCCTCATCTTATATAGTAACTAAATAAATAAACAATGGTACCTGCTGTATTTGGCTTTGTTAACCAGGATTATGCTTCGAGGCAATGGATGCCAGGAAATATTTAACTCAGAAAACCCAAAAAGATCAGTTTAATGATCAAAAAACATAAAATACTACTTCTGTGAATATGGTGTGTTATTTTGCTCCTATACCAACTATTTAGAGAAATCTTTGTTATACTCTCTCCGCCGTAAGTGACCTCTTTTGAGTTACTAACACTGCCTAGGGCCATGCTAACTCCACCTGAACACCCTATTCCACATTTTAGAGTTTCCCTCTGTCTTGCTGTGCACTTTCTTTAACCATCATTTGTTCTTTCATTCTGTTGACTGAATGTCTTTAACTGGAATACTTCATTAAATTGCTAGCTTCATCCTCACCAGGTTTAGTTTTTCTAGTTTGTATACACTGCGTACCGCTAAGGTCAAATAGTTATTTTGTCACTGTTTATAGCTTGAAATGTATTACACACTAGAAAAATGCTTTTAAGCAATATTGGGACTTCACCAGACATTTAGCAGAAATAAGTGAATTACTTATTTCAGTTTAACCTCTGTGTCGGCTTCCATGATATTGTGCAGTATAAAGCAATCTAGTTTATATTTGGAGTCATGTTTAAAGGAGACTGAAATTATGGGAATACAAGAAACATTATCTGCAAATGAGTATATATATATATATATATATATATATATATATATATATCTTCTGAATTTTATATACCACACATGCATGTGTGCACACACACACACACACACGTGCGCACACACACACACACACACACACACACACACACACACACACACACACACACACACTCTCTCTCTCTCTCTCTCTACCTGCAGTGAGACTACACACACAAATTAGTGTATAGTAATGTGCACATAAATTCTGTAGTCTTCATTCTTGCATATGCTAATATATAATTACAGGTTATGTTTGGCAAGAAACTCTGTTGGCTTAATTAGTATTGGAAGTGATAAGTAATGCTGTGTATATATTCAGAATAGTTGCTAGCTTTAGTGCAAAGCACTTAGCATGCGAATTGCAAACAGCAGTCGACTGTCATTGATACAGTTCAGGCAGATGGTCTGCAACACTTTTACTGATTATTCTTTTTTATTTTATTAATTTGTAAATATCATATGGGCTGGCCTTAGAACTCTTTTCAACTATGTCTCAAGTCAGAGGCAGTGAACAGAATGTAAGTACAGTAATCTGTTAGTAAACCTTGACTAAAGATAAGCTATGGGCATGCTATAAAGAACATGACATCTACTCCATATTCAAGACAGTGAAAGCAAGCTTGCCTAATGCAAGTATCAGAAATTAAATTAAGCAGTACCAGTTAAATTCACATACTAAACCAGTGACTTCCGTTAGTAATACATTCACAGTATACCAGTGTGGATGGTAGCAGGTCATGCCTTTTGAAATAGTTTAGGAAAAGTAAAAAAGCAGGGAAGAAAGGAAACAAGAAAACTGTTGTATTTTTTATGCCAGTGTCTTGGATGTTAGTTAGGAATAGGGAAGAAATGTAGTAGGAGTAAGACAGACAGCTATACAAAGCAGCTGCCAAGAAATCAATTGCCTATAGCAGTACTTTAGGATTGTGGGAACTGTGGTAGCCCTGATATAGACTGAAGTCAGGTGATGACCTACAGAGCCAGGGTGCTTTCCCATAAAACTTGCCTCAAGATTCTCATGGAAGATCAAAGATGCAGAGGATTCTGAATGGTGGTTAAATGACTCATTAATTAATCAAGTTGATACTAGTCAGCTGCTTGCATTTAGTTATAATGTCCTGAATACTTTACAACATGCAAATACACCCGTATGTGCATACATCTTATTTAGCCTGACCCAGCTGTGCTTTTTTCTAGTTCAGTCCCAGAAGCTATTAAAATACTTCATAATTAGTCAAGCAGTTTCTAATTTAAACTGTGTCACACACTGCATGAATGAAAACAACCACAGAACAAACAACTGCAATGTTTCTAGAACATTTTTTTTCTTGTTTTACTTGGCTGATACTTGCCTGATAAGTGTTTCTGTTTTTCCACAGAAATCCTAAGATGCTTCTTGCTGACCTTTATCCTTTGGGGAGGTCCCAGAGTGCAAAAACGAATGCTAGAGAAATGGGAGTAAAAGAACCTTTCATTTGACTTCCCAGTTTCCAGTTGCCAAGCCTTGCCCCCAAGAACAGTATTTCCAGGAATCCCCTTATTAGCACCCAAGGGATTCCTGGGAAAACTGGACCCCGAGGGCAAGGTCACCATGAGGTCAGTAGCGAGCAGGAACTGCTGAAATGGATCAGTCTGACACCCATTTTGCTGGATTAGCATTCAGTAAGTTATAAACAGGTTAAAAATGCTCCATTTTTGTAACAATGATGTTTTTTTCAGCCTTTAAACATGCAAAAAGAGTTATTTTGAATACTTTTCTTTTCTGGTCTTGTACATACTAACCTGAACACAATGACCACATTGTGGGTAGCTCTGAGTAAAAACAATGGAGAAGGCCATGATTCAGTCTGTTAAAATATCCATCCATCCGCAACCCCTTTTTCCCATACTTGCATATGGGGTAGATGTGCCACTTCAACAGTGACGACCATCTAGAGCCAAGGTTCACATGGCCAAGTGGCTAGCTCTGATGCAGTCTGTTAAAATATACATATCTACTTTTCTTTTTATGCTATTTATTATAATGTTTACTCCCTAAGCATTGCACAGTTTAAAAACAAATAAAAAAAACAATAAATACAAACAACAGCGGACCATTAATGACCATTAAGCAACTATTAAAAAGTATTAATAAAAGCTGTATTAAAACCTCATCCTTATACTCACAAATAACTTTATAAGGATGGTATATGAGGAATTGTCTAAAGGGGGTCTCTTACTTGTTCTCCCTATTTAGGGAAGGTAGTACCCTAATTGGAATATGTAGTTCATTCCACAGAACTGAGGTAGGATAGGCAAATAACATGTCAGAGGATTCCAGCCTGGGTCTGGGAACAACTATCAGCCCCTCAACTAATAACCAGACTGGATGAGCTGGACAGTGGGAACATAAACCTCTTTCTGATATACTGAACTGAGATAGATCTAAAAAACAGACCATGTTGTAACCAAGTATTTATTTTCTACCAAAAACTGCTACTATGTAGCTTATGACAATTTTGGGAGAAATAGTTTTCAGCAGGGAATATTACTTACAGGTGGGTCTAGATCTTGATTTTCAATAGCGAGGATGTATTAGTTTAATGCTTAGAACTCTGGACTTTGAGTCTAGTGGTATGAGTTCACATCTCAGTGGAATCGTCTGCATTTTAGGTGGGTGGGTTTGGCATAATGGTTAAGGTCTTCACCTTATAGACACAATCATGCCTCTCAACTGTCCAGATTTTCACAGAATGTCCAGATTTGTGGCTCATATTTTTGGTCTGTTCCTCATAAAACTTTTGGTTTTCTGGAAAATCACTGGGATGATCTAAGGATTGAAGTCACTAAATAATGACATACATTTGAGTTTCAGACTTCATATCCTTCAGAAAAATGTATGTTAAAACAGACCTTGTTACTCAAGCAACTTTCTAAGTTTATAAGAGCAATATTTTAAATATGTCCCTATTTTTGGGCCTTTGTCTCCCCATTTTGTCAGGCTTTGTCCAGATTTCTTGCATTAAAAGGTTGAGAGGTGTGCACAAGATACTGACCTTTATTCTGGCCTCTGTTTTTTGGATAGGCTTAAAATGGCTGTTTAGAGCAGTTAGCCTAGTACTCACCTATGAACCAGTAGTGTCATGTCCCACTGCACATGGAGAATGTTGCAGAACCTGGGAAATCCCATTAAAGCAATTGCTGTGGCATTCTGAACATATTGCTGGTTTGTGACCTTGCATGACCTGGCTCAGTAGGGGCAGTAACTAGTTACACTATGCCTGTACAATTGAAAACATAATCTTTAGTGTTGGAAATACATTTTTTTCTTCGTGTTTCATCTTTCATGTTGCCTGCAGACAATCAGTTCTTTTGTTTTCCCAACTGATTTAGTGACTCATCTTTGGGTGAGTGGCTACAGAAGTCATCACTGAAGAAGACATCAGGGTTTGGAGATTTCAATTTTTGAGGTAGTGACAGAACCCCCAGATACATGTATGGAGAATGTATTTGTCTGTCATCACAAACTGTAATTTTTTTTTAATTATTTGTTAACACATGATTATCAGTGTTGTGGATGTCTGCAGTTCATGGATCAAGAAATAATCAACAAATAGTCATAGATTCAGCTCAGTGGCAGGTGAGGTCCATGCTTCCCCACACAACAGGGGATAGCTTTTCAATAAAGTAACCTCTGAGAATAAACCATGGCACTTAATCAAGATCATATGGATCTCAATGTAAAATGGTGCCAAGATATCAAGTAGGAACAAACCAGAAATGCCTTCTTTGATCTCTCAAGATGGAAAGATCTCATAGTGTGAACTCAATAAAAAAAGTCTGATGTGAACTGAGAAACATTATTAGATGTGAGATAAGAATACAACTGTTTGCAAACTAATTTCTCAATGACCTAGTCCAAATGGGAGGTTAAATGCAGGGTGGAATTTGTCCCTTCTGCATGGATATGAAGAACGACTTTTAAGGACTGGAGTTATTAAAGATACTATTAAACTGCAACCTGTGCAGTGAAGCCAAAGAAGTGGCCCCAGTACCTCATATATTTTACCGGGTTACTTGGGAGGGACACGTAACAATTTCACTTCTTTAAAATACATTATTTAGCACATTCCCGTGAGCCTCTCTGCTTTGGTTGGGTGTTTCCACATATCCTAACCTGACGCAGTACACAGAATGTTCATTCTGTTTTGTAAATCAGGTGCATATCTACAATCCAGGGTTTATTCCTACTCACAACATGATACGGTTACATCTACATGCACCCAGTCATGATCATACTGCAATTTTACCCCAATCATATGAAACCTCGCCTTTTAATCTAATATTATATTAACAGCTGCAACTTAGATCATAAGTTTTAACTAAGTCTCATCTGAGAAACACATTTGGGTGACAGATGTAATTAATTGTTTTCTTTGTTCAACATATCTGTAATGATTATAGTTATTGCGAGACTGTGGTGTGAGCAAGTTTCTTTGCCCACTGTCACCTGCTTTTAATTACTTGTTTGATTTCTTGTTTGTTTGCTATATTCTGATACACTATGCTTCAGTCAGGACTTTTTCTGTAAAATGTATATCAGTCAAATCATGTAGAACTATTACATTTTAGCAGTCTAAGAGTGTGCAACTCATTATATAGTAATGTAATATATAAATCAAAGTTTATTCAGGAAAAGAGATTGCCTGGAGGCCTTTGTTTATTCTAATAGTCTGTATTAGGGTAACAGTAATTTTAAAATTCATGCATTCTAAAAAGAGTATTTAAAACTGTATACACATTCTGTATAGCACACATACCTACTTTTATCCCCTGTGAAGAATTCATATTGCTGAATAAACATCTCACATACTTGGATGAGTTATAACTTTAGCAACTTTTTAGTTATATTTTGTAACCTTAAAAAAGTGCATGTTATGGCTCACTTTAGCTCTGTTTACATAGTTGTTGTGGTGATCCTGCAGAATAAGATATAGTTCTGCATAAGGTGACTAAAATGTAAAATTTAAAAGGAAAACTAGCCTTTTCTTGAAACATGTTTCAAATTACATAGATTTTATCTAATTTTTAGAAGTATTACACTCCAAATCAAACAGCAGTCTCTGAGATATACAACCATGTTTCAGGAAATTATCAATTTATTAGCTTTTGTAATACTAACACTTATCAAATAACAGAAGGAAGATAAAGTTCAGAAAATTTTCACTGGAACAAAGAGGTAAGTGCAATTTTTGTCCATAGAAAGAACAACCACCCCTCTTCTACCAGAAAAAGGATGGACAAAAATACATACAGACAGAGAGACACACACACACACACACACACACACACACACACACACACACACACACACACACACACACACACACAAACAAACACAAAGTGTGATTATGACTTCAAACTCATCAGAAATGTTACCAAAAATTCATACATATTCTTGCAGTCTCATGAGTTTCATTAATAGGTTCATAGGTTCATAGGTTCATAGGTAGGTACTAGGCTATCTGCCCGAAGGCATTTATAAGCCTAGCCAGAATGTGTTGGCTTTTGCCATCCCCTTAGATTAGTTCCCTGTGCCTTTGTCCAGCAGAGCCACTGAAGTGATCCCCGGGGTAAACTTTCTGTTTCCCATCCACTCGTCAAGGTTTCTCTTGAAGAGTGTTAGCGAGGAGCTCTGCCTAATGTAGATTGGAATCTTGTTCCAAAGCATGGGAAGTCTCTGGGACAGGAATCTATCCTTCCAGCACGTCCTATTTATTGTTGTGGTGAGGTTTAGATCCCTAGAGTTTGTGAGTCGAGGGGATAAGGTTTTCTTTAGGTGGAGCATGTCCATCAATTCTGGGTTGGACATGGCCTTGTATTTCAGGCAGAGATCACCTCTGATTAGGCAGTATGCAACCGAGGACAGCTGGAGTTTCTTCAGTCGAGCTGCATAGGGCACCTGTTTGAGGCCAATGTGATGGTTATTTGAACAAGAAACAAACTGAGCCCATCTCAGTACTCGTCTGTTCCTAGAATTTGCCATTCCTACATGAAGTAATTTTCAGTCTGGAATAATCCAAAATGCTGTGGCTCAATAAATGGCATTCTTACTTTCCAAGCCTGTATAGGGCAAGAAAGAAGATGTCATAACTTTCACTGCTTAGTCATGTATTCATTTTCAAATTATCTTTATTTGTGGCATTTATTTTTTGAGATTCTAGCAATTTCTAGAAATGCTCCTTTTGCAATGTGATATGTTTTTCCCTTTTTTGTTGTGTTCTTACTTAAAGAAAGTGTGCACTTCCCTTAGGGATGGAAAATTCCTTTGTATTAAGTTATGTTGCCTGATTGTTTTATACACCACAAACACACACACACACACATGTATATATATATATATATATATATATATATATATATATATATATATATATATATATTTAAACTTAAAACAAGAAACCTGGATGGTCACTGAAGAAAGACTCCAGAACCAGATGTAGATTTGAGCGTTTTCGTTTGCATTTTTATTAGATTGCTTCGAACTTCATCAGAAATCTGTAGAGGAGTTTTTCCATTGTGCTTAAGTACTATTATGTAAATTGTTTCACTGCTGTAACAGTGGCATGTGGGTGGGTCTGTGTTGGTTATCTGATCCATTTTAAGATTCATTTAATATTCAGATTTCCGTTTAACCCTGGAAAGCAGTCTGCCCCTAGTTGTATTTGCCATTTTAACTCTTTTACCTCTGGGGGGGTGCTTGATTCTTCTCTGAATGTAGTGACCTTTTCTAACATTACAAATCTGAACCTAGGGGGAGTTGAGCAGTTTTTTGCATGTCTGGCTAATGAATTGGTGTTGTCCCCTCTTCGGATAGCTTGGTAGTATTCTTTAATCCTATCGCTGATATATGTAAATATATATATATATATATAAAATCTTTACAGAGAGAGATAAAGAGAGTGAGAAAGAGATGCATATATTTTTCTGTGTATATACATAAGTATCTCTCTCTCTCTGTATAAATATATAAATATATATATATATATATATATATATATATATATATATATATATATATATATATATAAATATATATATGTATGTATGTATGTGTATATACTCTTACATACACACATTTTCTTGGAGCAGATACCTAGATACCTAGACATCTAGAATGCAGATGGTACAAGATAAAAAGAGAATACGTTAAGTAGGGAAAAATAAAAGGTATTCTTCATGTTTGGTGGGAGTTAAATGCAAATATCCACAAACAAATGAGTAAGTAAGTTGAAATGTATATACAGGTATATAGAAAGTTCTCTCAGTTTTGAGGCATAAAGGAAGACTAACTTAACCTCCCCCAACTAGAAATGTTCTAGTACAGTGGTTTAAATAGTGTACAGTTATATAGTAATACATTAATGCCAAAAAATTCAGACTCTGCTAGAAAGGAATAAGTATTTCAGTGTAACTGCATAATCAGTATTATAGTTTCATAGGTGTATGTATGTACTAGATTAATGACCATCAGAGCCTATATAAGCCTAGCCGTGCAACCCAGCCCAATTGTCAAATATGCATATTGTCCATGTCTGGTGAAATCTGGCTTTTGCCACTGTCAGTTGTTTAGCTGATGTATTGAAATATTTCTTTATAGGAGTGGTTTATGTCTCCCATAATGCCTTGAAGAAGGGTGGTGTGAAACTATATTTATATACACATTTCTGTATTCTGTCATGCTCCTTCTGCCTGTCTGTACAACTAATATGGGAATTTTGTTTTCTTCAGTAGTTAAAGTGGTTGCTTATCACATCTGTTGCACTTCACTGCCAAATTTAAGCAGTTGTTGTAGTGAAAGGTATGGAGACTTCAAATACTCAAATGATGATGTGATATTAGAGAAAATTACAAGTTGTAACCTGTAGATACAGCTACATGACAAGTACGGACTGGCAAGAGATGACTTAACAAATGTTTTCATGACTGTCATGGTATATATACCATGAGCCCAGGTTTTGAGTAGGAAGTAAAATGCAACATATAATTCTTACTGAAATGCCAAAACAAAGTATTATGTGCAAGAAGGTTAGGTGTATGCAGCTTCCAAAGCATCCATTGTTATGTAAAGTGTTAATATTTTCCAAAGCAGATCAAAAAACTCAGCACGTTCTTCAGAAGGACTCCAAAAATATCAGTGTGTACTAGGTTATTAGATAATTAAAATAGTTCTGCTTTTGCATTTTCAATGAAGTACAATATCGGATATATTATTTATCCATTCATCTATAACATGAAGAGGGGTACAGGAAGAGAAGGCCTAGTAAATAGGAGAACTTTGGGATGAACGTGTGCGTAAATGAATAAACAAATGGCTGAAGAGATGAACAAGTTGAAATGTATGAACTGACAAGTGAAATTCTGCATGGAATGATCAGAAACTGGTTCTCAGTATAGAATGAACTATACAGACTGGTAGAAAGGCAAAGCTTTATAGGGTGACTACATGCATAACAGTGCAGTATAAGAGGTGCTGACTAAAATCTATTTAGGATGTTTAAACCACCGTTAGGATGCCTTTCCCAGAATTTAGTATGTAATAATAGTAATAATAATAGTACAGCGGTAGCATTGTCACCTTACAGCAAGAGGTTCTTCTGTTTGATTCTTGGCTGGAGCACCTTCTGTGTGGAGTCTGCATGTCTTCGCCATGGTTGAGTGGTGTTCAAAAGACATGTGTAAATGGGTGTGCCTTTATTGGGCATCGAGGTGGCACCGTGAAAATCTACTGACAATCATTAGCAGACCAGAGTTCTGCTAGGGTTGCCACCTTTTCAGATGGCCAAAGTGGGACAATTGTGGTACAAACATCAGATTTTGCAGGCCAAAACATACCCATGGCCAGTACAAGGGACAGAAATTCATTTTCTTGCCTAAATAAAAGCTTATTCTTGTAGCATTTTAGTTGCTTATTCTGTTTCTTATAACATTTAGGTGTTTCAGATACAGGATAATTGTTTTATGCAATTATTACATAAAATATAGGAAATAATTTTGCCCTAATATTTCAGGACAGTTGCCATTCTTACAATATATTTGCAGGACACAACTGCCCAAAGAGGGACTGTCCCTCACAAAGTGGGACAGGTGATTACCCTAAGTTCCACTGTGGCGACCCCTAACCAGGAAAAGCTGAAGGAACAAAAATAGTAATAATAATGATATATGGGAAACAAGCAAAAGTACTTAGCAGATTATAACAGGTTGACTAGATGAAAAAAAAAAATAGTCTTTTTCATCCAATTCTCTTTGCTTCCTCTAAAGTAAACATTAAGAAACAAGCACCTCTACTTTTGTTAGTGTTACAGCATAACTTTGTTATGTATCAGTAAATATTTTATGTGTAAATACTTTGCGTTACAAGTAAATATACAAGGAATGCTCCCTTTGGCAGAAAACTTGGAATTTGTTTATAGATGGGTAGGTATGAGCAAACTCATGCTGGAGGTTGTGAATTTTCATGTGTGCTGTGATTTCTGCTTTGTAGTCTTGTAGATGCTATCACCTGTTTGACTAGCTTGATGCCGTTCTTGGTGAACCATTCGGACGTTTGCTTTGGCAGAGTGTTTTGATAATGAAACAGTGACAAATATGCACTATCGATGTACTTGACCTCAGAAAACTATTATGCAACTTTTGCAAATCAGACTTAAACTAACAGCAAATGAATGAAAAAGGAGAACAATGGTCCTTGTCTGGGGACTGAACCCAGGAGCCCCCATTCTATATGTTTGTTATTGCTACTGTACTAATAAGGAGTCACTGGACAGGTAGGAACCTAGTTTTCCCTAAGAGCATCTGTTACTCCTTTCAACTACAAAGCCACTCTGATAGTAGTTTTGAACATGTAAATGCTCAGTGAAGAAGAAATGATTAATGCCAGACTTTAAGTAATGGGCAATGGGTCACAGTGTGGGAGTGAAAAATTAGATGTAGCCCAACAACAAGAAAACAGGTTATAAAGGGAAACTCTTTTTAATGTGATTTCACTTAGATTTCCTAGAAAAAATGTGAACTTATGTGTGAAGAAAATTAACTGTGAAACTGAACACTTGAAAACCATTTGTTCCAGACATTTCTATATTTTAATTCAGGAGTTGTTTCATTATCCCTGCACTGTGTACATCATTATCAAAAGTGCAAGAAATGTTCTGTGAGCCCATGAATCAAGTCTATGGGAATAGTTAGGGGATAGTTGGGTAGAACCTTGGGAGGTGAACAGTATGACAACTAATAAAAATCACAATCAGTCTGCTGTTTGCAGTCCTCAATCTTCCATTCAGCAAGTGACTGACATAATTAAGCAGTTGCGTAATTCCCTCTATCATGCATGACAAATGAATTTATGGAAAAAAACTATAAAACAATTTATTTTTTGGTTCCTACTTCCATAACTATTAAGATTGTCAATACCACCCTTTCAAGCAGCTCAGATTTTCAGTTTTTGTTGCTGATTTTGAGAGTTTGCTCAGAATTTACATCTCTGAAACAGTAGCTTACCTGTCAGATTGCTGCCTCTGACTAGCATGTCGTTACATTTAGTATGGCTTCCATGTTGTGTGGTTCCCCCTTCCTGAGCTACAGTGCTTCATCTCAGACTCACAACTGACCAGAGATGCAGCACTGCACCTTAGGCTGGGGGACAGAGAGTGATGAAATCCAAAGAAGATTGTCATCTGGTAGCCAGCTTCCTCTTAAAGCATCGTAAATATAGACAGATGGACAGGTGACAGCTACATAGGTCTCCTTCTACATCAGAATGCTGCATGGTTTATATTTTCTAGAAGGTCTTTTACATTAATTGTGTAGTTACTGATCAAAATACGTTTAGTTTTTAAATCTGACATTGCTTATGAGAAGCAAGAAACGTGTTCCACCAGTAGACATCTAAAGCTGTACCATGTTCATACAGTACCACTGACAGGAAAGAGCGGAGCGTATAGCCTTCTAAAATGGAATTAGTTGCCCACTTTCCTTGTCAGTAAGTGGGTAAGTAAACCTCCACATTACCCTTTTGCAGATGGAAGAGAACTTTCTCAGTATCCCCTAAGGAAAAAAAAAAGGTGGGAATGAAAAGGTATGCACACTGATAATGCCAGAAGGCAATGCACAGATGCAGTCAGCTGTATAAATGCTAGTTGCAGAGCTTGCTATAAAATATTGCCTCCTGAGTTAAGTAACACAGTTCACTAGATGTTTTAAAGGTACTGGATCACTTTCATGTCACCTGATTTCTTCCACCTCCCAACAGACATTACATTAAGTTTACTTGCTGCTGATTCATATGAGGAGAATGTAATGGCTTGTTCGTTTTCCCTGATCGTCACAACATGGCATGTAATTCTGGTTCTTCTTATGCTGGATTTTCATCTTATCTGCATTCACAAAGTACTAGTGCTGTCTCTGATTCAGGTCTGGGTAGTTAATTCTGTTATAAACAAAAAGGGAAACATTTAGACATGAAAGTAATAACACAGACATAAATATTATTAGAACATGATACACAACAACCTATATTTTTGTAGTTCATTTTTCTACAATTGTTGGCTAATGAACTATATGTTTTGGCTTGTTCTGTTTGTTAACTAGGTACAATACATTGAAAGTGGTCCAAAAAACTTTTTTTAGCAAAAAGGTATATGCAGTAATTTAATACAATACTATACTGAAATATTGACTTTCAATAACCTATCAGACGATGAGAAACTTGTGAGGCTTTGTTATCTGATTTTTTGCAGTTAGTAAGCATTACTAACACTATTTTATGAAGAAGGAGGAGCAGTTGTTTTCTCTGCCTGATGAATTACCAAAGGCAGAACATGTGTAAGGCTGAAGAAGGCCAGACTCATGATGTGGCGAATTGTATTTTGGAATGCACACTGCCTAGCACAGCAAAGGCATGCCACACTATGCTAAACAGTTCTGAGACTGGCTTTCAGTCTGGGGATATTAACTGCTCCTTTCAAAGTGTGAGTCTGCATAGCTGGATTGGGAAGGGGGGCAACGGTTCACATGCAATACAAGGGGGGCAAAATCAAGAAGTATTTCCTTTGCTTATCTGCCAGGTGGCACTGTGCTTA
The DNA here is from genome assembly GCF_019279795.1 of Protopterus annectens. NCBI lineage: Eukaryota > Metazoa > Chordata > Ceratodontiformes > Protopteridae > Protopterus > Protopterus annectens. Next base: position 1,735,762,993 of record NC_056732.1, read on the forward strand.
TATGACGTAATAATGTTTTCGCTTCCCGGTTGGGGTCAGTGGATGAAGCCACAGCCATTATTTGGTATGTAGACCAGGCACCACGTTTTGTATGGAACTGGATATGCGGCAGGAAGGACATACTGCATTCTAACTGGGAAAAGTATGTTTCCTGGTAATTTCCCTTGCAAAATTGCATCCATATTTCAGTGCAGATAACATGTAACTGATGCAGATTTTTTTTTTTACACTGGAAGTTGGAGATGGGAGCTTATTGTGCAATGTGGATCATTTTCCCAAAGAACAAGTTAGATATCCAAATGAAGGGACAGCAGGGTGATACAGCAGAACCTTGTAAATGTGTCTTTTTTGTGGAATAAGCTGCCCAGTGAGACAAAACAATTATTCAACTAGACAATATTCAATCTATTTTTGCACCATGTATCACAGTTTCTGAAGAATACAGATTCCATTACCACCTTACAAAAGGTTCTTGACTCTAACACACTTATCTTTACATCACTGTAACTTCCCAACCCAATTTTCCTTCTTATGCTATAAAAATAATAGTTCATAACTATGCATTCCTGTATAGGGATTCTGGTCTTTTCTTTTGCTGAGTAAGCGTGATGAACTGTTTTATAGAAAGAAAGATAATGAAGACCACTGTCGTCAAACTCGTTCTGATAACGTAGCATAAAATCATGGACAATTGCATGTGCCAGTATTGTGTGTGTGTGTGTGTGTGTGTGTGTGTGTGTGTGTGTGTGTGTGTGTGTGTGTGTGTGTGTGTGTGTGTGTGTGTGTGTGTGTGTGTGCGTGTGTGTGTGCTTGTGTGTGTGTGTGTGTGTGTGTGTGTGTGTGTGTGTGTGTGTGTGTGTGTGTGTGTGTGTGTGTGTGTGTGTGTGTGTGTGTGTGTGTGTGTGTGTGTGTGTGTGTGTGTGTGCCAACAGAAGGGTAGTGTTCTATGTATTTGTTTGTATCACATTTCCAGCATTTGATGTGACAAAAGTGACATTTCTTCATAATACCTTAAAATGTGAAAAACAGTTTAGCTCTTGGATAATTTTGGAAGGTGACAGTATTTGGCTGCATAGCAAAGAACTATGGCAGTAAACACATACAAACTGATATATGCATGTACAAGTGTGCGTGTGTGTGTGAGTGTGTGTGTGTGTGTGTGTGTGTGTGTGTGTGTGTGTGTGTGTGTGTGTGTGTGTGTGTTAGTGATCAGGTGATCTGTACATCAGTTATGATAAATGCAAAGAAATGTAAGGGAAATGAGTAACTTCTTGAAGAGCAACTGCATGTAACAAGGCAGAAGTGCAGGAGAAATGAGGAGTCTGCAGAAATGAGTGTAACGTTTGTTTTTTACCTTGAAGAACCTGAATTTTAGAAGGCTATGCCTATTCATACTATAAATGTATACTAACATGCTATTTACCTTACACTAGTAGGTACTACAAAGGTGCACTTTATTAACAAGCATCATTCCATGTAATTTATATTTTCTACTTCTCTGTGGTCTGCAGAACAGCACTTTTTTGAAGGAAATAAAACCTGTAGCCATTATTTTAAATGGCACTGTCATTAAAGAACATATCTGCTATATGCACTGAAGTTCATACAAAATTTGTATGAGTAGAATAACTAAAAGTCAGGAATCAACACTTAGATTTTAAATGACAAAGGAGCCATTCATCAAGTTTGTGGTCATTTTGAAAGAAAGTTCTCTTGAAAATACTCTTCCCTAGAAAATATACATTAATTCCCTACTCAAAACCAACACCCAACTTCTCCCCAGCTGAAGTACTAATCTCTATATTAAAACTTAACAACCATAAAACATTTGCATAATTGCTCTGTATATTCCTCCAGGAAACAATATACCAATATTAGAAAACATATTCCCTGGACTTCACAAAACATAGATAATGAAACCATCATCTTAGGTGATGTAAACATTGATTAGCTAGACATTGCCCACAACAATCCCTCAAAAACATAAACCTTTACAACTTCTCCCAACTAATTGAAGACATCACCAGACCCCACAAAAACAACATTTGGGGCTCCGCAATAGACTGGATATTAGTGTCCCACCCTAACAATATCATCACTGCAGACATACTACCTAATGCTCTTAAGGACCACCACCTATGCAAAACCACCTCAACCCCAGGGCAAAACCAATACAAATCAACCAGAAATTTGACTAAGTTCCAACCATCCATATTTAATGAAACCTTAGCTAAAGTAAATTGGGAACCCCTCAAATCCCTGTCACTTAACAAGGCTGTTGAGTTCTTTAACTCAACATTCCTAGACATCCTAAATAGGCAAGCACCCACCTGCCAAAAATGAATAAAACATAACCATTCAAGCTGGCTCTCAAAATCCACCAAAGAAGTCATCACAAGGGATAAAATGTGGAAATCATGGCAGAAAAACAAAGACCATACAACTCTAATACAATACAAACAACTCTGTAACCAGCCAAAACATCTAATAACCAATGATAAAAAAATCCCAATGCCTCCACCTACAAAGCTAACATAAGAATAATCCCAAAAAATTCTGGTCCTCCATCAACCATCTATTACAGCCAGGTTTTCAAAGCAACCCATCCCCTGACCCACAAAACACCTCTACCGAACTAGCCACCCTCTTCATTTCCCACTTCATTGACACCATAGCTAACCTAACCACCACTTTTCCTATGGCTAACACCACCACCACCAAGACAGCTAATGACCAAACCATCCCAGAAAACAGTCCTACACACAACCCTAACCTAAAATTCTCCCCCATACCCATTGCCACAATAAAAAACTTTTACTTAAACTTAAACCCTGTACTCTAGCCCCTGACAATCTACCCCTACACTTCCTGCAGTTAGCTGCAAACTCTATAGTTTATCCCATCAGCATACTCATTAACAGATCAATTAAAGAGTCCCTTGACCCACACATTTGGAAAAAAGCATTCATTCTCCCCTTACACAAAGGCGGCACCAACACAGACACCACAAACTTTCGACCAAATAGCTATTCTCTCACTCGTCTCTAAAATACTGGAAAAATGCATCCATGCAGAACTCCTCAACCACCTGCTTGAAAATCAAATTCTGTCACACACACAGCATGGTTTCAGACCAGGGCACAGCACCTATACAGCCCTCCTCTCCTTCCTTGTTACAGTTAACCGGGCACAGGATTCTGGTAAAATAATCACCTCTCTTTTTCTCGACCTCTCCAAAGCTTTCAATACCATTTCCCACACTATCCGCCTCTCTAAATTATCTACCCTCCACATTTCTCCAGCTACCCTACAATGGTTCAATAGCTATCTCTCCAATAGGCAGCAATCCGCCAAATGACAACAGTCTTACTCTCCCTTCCTCAATACTTCCAAAGGGGCACCCCAAGGCTCCATACTTGGTCCTGTCTTATTTAGCATCTTTATTAACAACTTTCACAACACTCTCCCACAATGCTCAGTAATCTAGTATGCTGATGACTCTACAATAATATGCACTGCAAATTCCAGCTCTGAACTCCAGCAGATCACCCATAATGCCCTCACCTCTACTGAATCTTGGATGCTTAACAATCATCTTGCCATAAATCCCCCCAAAAAACTAAACTAGTAATTTCTACCCCTAAGAAAACCACTCCCCTAGATAAAAAACTCTTCAGTATACAAGGCCATGACAATACCACTATATAAGTTGTCCCCCACATTAAATTACTAGGCATTATTATAGATGAAAACCTAAACCTTGACCTACACATAAACAGTAACATCAAAAAAACACACCAAAAGCTCGGTATGCTGTACAGGCACCAACACTTTCTTAGCCTCTCTAATAGACAAACCCTTGCAACTACATTTTTATTGCCATCTGTCCTTTATGGTGCCCCTCTCCTCACTAATATCCAAAATTCCACAAAATCCAAACTTGATATGTGTTACAACAGAATAGCCAAATTTGCACCAAGGCCAAATGCTCACCCCACCACTGTAACTCACTGAAACAATTAGGCTGGTTGGAACTCCCCCACCATCTCTCATTCACCCAGCTAACTACAGCACACAAAATAATCTACAGACCTAGAGACTGTCCTGCTCTCTCAACTCTACTTGCCAAATACCAACCCAGTAGGCAACTAAGATCTGAAAATCATCTATTTCCAAAAGTAGAACAGCCTACCTTACTGGCTGGTCAACTGCTCTACTCCTTCATTGTTGCCAAACTATGGGACTCGTTTCCTCCTTCTTTAAGAAACACGGGCAGCACCACCACCTTCAAACAAACACTGAAAAATCATCTCAACTCTTCCTGGCTATGTACCTGCTCTATAACCTAACCTCTTCCATCTCCTTATATTATAACTAAATTCCTATGCTTTTTACTACTAGTGACTGATGATACTTTCTCCATATTTATTTTTTGTTCTTTCATCACTTGTTGATACTGGCACAATAATGCTGATTAATTTATCTCCACTTTTACCATTCTGAATTCATCTGGCAACCAACTAAATTCCTGCTTTTATGTATATATTCTGTATATGTTACTGTAATCAAACCAACTAAATTTCTGAGTTGTGTATATATTCTGTATATATTACTGTAACCACTATGTGTAACACTATTTTTACTTCTGTACCAATTAATGTTTAATTTTTTTTCTGTATCTATGTTCTTGTCGGAGCTTCTCTCCCCGGGCCTCCACCAAAAATGGGCTCTTTTAGGCCCAGTGGACTTTCCTGGTAAACAAATGCAATAAATAAATAAAATAAATTATCTCCTTAAATCTTCAGACAGACATGGACAAGAAAGAAACACACACAGCCATGTTAGAATGCTGTTTATTGACTTCAGTTCAGCATTCAATACCGTCATCCCACAACAGCTAATCACAAAATTTGTTCTTCTAGGTATAAAGTTATAGAACCCACACAAAATCAACATTTAAATGATCAAACTCAAGCTATAAAAACGAAATCCTTCATAAATAACAAAACCTAAAATGTTGTTTATATGTTGGGGGGCTCTGTCCCAGATGCCCCTAATGTGGAAAGTGTTGCCCTCCACACCTGCATAACTTTTATATCTAACTCCAGATTGCACAATTACAAACATGAAAGAGAAAATGCACTGGCAATACTTTCCATAATGTTATGCAATACATCTGCAGGAAATTTCAAATAAAACTATAAAAACAAAGAAAAGCAAATGAATGACTCTGTGGTCCAGTAAAACATTGCAAGTCCTTTAACAAAAAATGCCCCAGTAATCATTTCCCTAATGCAGATGAAACTGAATAAATCAGGATAGCCTGAAAACCTCTTTGCTGTACCCAGAGTGCTCTGCATCCAGTAAGCATTGTCACAGTATTAACAAAAAACACATCAGCAGTTATTTACAAATGTAAGCAAAGAACTCAATGTGCCCTTGCTATATCCTACACAACCAGTGGATGATATACAGATTCCACTTAAGTGGTTTAGCTATCACTTTATCTAATCACAAGTGGTCTAAAAAAGGGGATCTAATCACAGTTGATCTAATGATATTCAGCAGTATATTTTCCCAGTTGTAACTCTGATAATAAGGAAAGTTTATGATTGTTCGCTCAATGGTATGAGTTGTCTTATAGACTAGTAATATTGTAGTTTGCTTTATCACAGTATGTTGGATTGTGCAAACAGGTGGTACACTCATAGTGTTTGTCAATTTCTTCCGCGCTAGTGCAACTGTGTATTTGTTATATATAATTGGGGGGGGGGGGGGACTGGGCTTTATTTACGTTTAATGTTTTTTTTTTTTTTTTTGGTTTTGGTTTGTTTTTACTTATGCTGAAGTAAATAGAGTGTGTTTAGATCACTTGTTTTAGATTATTGTATTTTGATATTTTGATTTTAGGTCAAATGATATACACTAATATACACACACATATGTATATAACACTCTTGCTTATGCCTTGTTTTTTGATGATTGTATGTTAATTTCTGTTACAACATGAAACATATCTTATGATTAACACCAATAAATGTACCTGAATTATTTTCATCCATATTTGCTTTTTAGTGAACATGAAGCCTGAATTAAATGTTGTCTATAAAGTAAATCCCAGGTAGTGATCCTATCTAATTTTAAAAAGCAGGAGCAAGACTGTGTCATACTCCTAGTGTGCAGGCATCTTAAGTACAAGCAGAGATATCATCTCTGGTTTTAATTTGTTGACGGCTGTCAGTGTTCGTTTATCTAAAGAGAACAATGCAGAAGTATTCAGAAACAGATGTACTGGAAGACCTCATGTGCCATATAACTGGAAATGTATTTATCTTTATCTCAGACTCCAGGGGTTCCATGGCAGATTTTGTACATTTAAATAGATGACTGTCACTAAACATCTAAGAGCAAATTTAAAACGAAGCAAATGTACTAAAATAGAATAAATAATGAACCAGTGAGTATTGTTTGTTTGTGTCTTTCGGCTTTTCCCGGTTAGTGGTCGCCACAGCGGAACTCCGGTCCGCTAATGATTGATAGTTGATTTTTACGTGCCGAGTTACCAGCCCTGATGCACAACCTTCAATGAAGGTACGCCCATTCACGTATGTCTCCACGCAGAAGACGCTTTAGCTGAAAATCGAACCGGACAGTGTCTTACTGTGAGGCTACAACGCTACCGCAGCACCACCACCGCGGGTACTGACCCAGTGAGTATAATGCTAAACAAATAGTAGACAGTAGTGGTATAAAAAAGGCAGTCAGTAACTTGTAAATGTTTTCAGGGCAAGGGGCACCATATGTCATCAGCTGATACATTTATATTTTTCTGATTCTTGCAGTTTGGAAGAAAAAGATGCTGATCAGTTGGTATGGAAAAAAAATGAAGGACAACTACATTAGAGCAAAAAGCAAACATTTTTTAATCAAAAATTTGGGCAGAATTGTAGAATGTTACATTATTTTAAGAAACTAAAGTGCAAAGTAAAATTTAGTGAAAATAAATAATAGTTTAAAATAAAGTGATGAATGATTTCACTTAAAGATCTTAAGGATGAGGACATGGAACTTTGTAAATGTTTAAGAAAGGAAGTCAGTTTTGGCCAAGAAGCAAAACTACAGAAAGATAATAACAGAAGTCTTACTTCTGCCCTGGTCTTAAAAGCTCCATGTGGATAGACTGGCTGTGTTAGAGGCATAAAATTCCTAGGCAAGAAATTGCCTATGACTACAAGCCCCCCCCCCCCCAAAAAAAAAAAAGAGAATGAAGACTGCTTATAAAATATTTTCCAGAGGTCTGTTTTTCAGGTTAATGTATTTTGTTGTCTTCTCACAGTCAGTAAGCATAATATTTGATTATGGTTATTTAGGAATGGCATTTAGAGTTACCCTTATGTAAAAGAGCATAAAGTAATGCTTTCATAATTTTAATCAGATCTTCTGTCCAAAGGTCAGTTACTATGACGACATACTGTTTCCTGTGTGAGTGACATTCTGGGATCAGAACATCTGTTCCCTTATAAGCTTCAGATTTATGAAACCGTCATTAATGTCATCTCCCACACATACACAAACTTTCATACGGTAAACTAGAAACATGTTCTACTCAGCAAACTTAGGGAGTCACCATGACCTGTTCTTAAAATGAGCGCTTTGTTTTTTATTCATACACCAAGAACTTTGTCAGATAAATGTAATGCAACACATACCAGACTTAAAATGGGTGCCTAACAGATCACATGATAAAAACATCCAACCCCCTTTTCCTCAGCTTTTAAAGTGACACGTCAATACAAATCAAAGTAACAAATCAAACTAGTGAATGTAAAACATAAGTTTATAGTTTTCCACAATCACATTTAAATTCTTTGTGCCAGTAAAAAGTATTTTATATCGACATTTTTATTTAAACTAAGATATTTATCCAAATTCAGTCTGATTTGCCATTCTGACTCTCGGCATTTTAAAAGCACATTGTAGTTGCCAGAGAAGTCACTCATGGCAGCAGAATCTAGCACAAAGAACTGGAATTTTTTATAATTCTCACACTGTAAAGCATGTCTTGCGAGGTTATTACTAGTGTCCGCTTTTCTTATTGCTAGTGAATATTCATAATTTCTAAGAGACAGCTGCCTAACAGTCTTTACAACATAAAAGCAGGTGCATGAATCACAGTGAGCTAAGTAAACAACCCCTTTGAACCACAATTGTACCTTTGCTATGCAAAAATATTCATATTAAAATGACTAATGAAAATGCTCATCGTAGTCGAGATAAAGCGGCATTGCTTGCATTTGTCACATTTAAAAGTCCCAAAGGTACCCTCTCTGATTCTTTTTAGTCCATTCAGTTTTTCTAGACTAGATCTGATAGAATTCACCCTTTTGTAGGTGAAAATTGAGTGTTCTTCTAAAATTCTTGCAACACCCCCATTGCCTAAAATTATTTTCCAGTTATTCTGGAGGATATCTTTGATGATAGTCATATCAATGGTGATTGGGTATAGAAAGACACCCCTATAGCCAATCAGAAGACTAGTCTGGGGGATGTATCTCCTCAATGGCCAACAAACTGCTCTGGTCCTTTCCAAGGATTGGTTTGGCTTTCCCAGTCCATAACAAATGAGTTGTCACTTCATCACTACCTTCATGTGATGTGGGCACCATTTTTAAACCTGATATGTGCTGCATTACATTTATCTAATGAAACTCTTGGTGTTTGAATAAAGAATGAAAGAGCTTATTTTAAGAACAGGTCGTGTTGAGTCCCTAAGTTTGCTGAGTAGACCGTGTTTCTAGTTTTTTGGTTTGTTTGTTCTACGCTGCTTTGGTGTTTTTTGAACACATTCATACTGTCTCTCACACACACACACACACACACACACACACACACACACACACACACACACGAGTCCGTTGTCTGATTTACACAACAGTAGAAATGACAAGCACTAAGAAAGGAAATGCCCTGTCATGGAACTGCCTCCTAGTTCACATTTTTTCCCACTCCTTTTTATTTATTTTTACTAAGATTCTCATACAGTTCAATCAAGCACATGTAAATCACTGTTTATATTGTGTGGTCTCACAGCTATATGTTAGGGTCAGTGGGACAGATAAACTTCTTTCAGTGTATCAAAACAGAGCCATGTTTTCTTCCCACATTCTTCAGTCAGATAAGATAAACTGATTATTCCACATTCGGCTGCAAAACTGACCCTGGGAGCCAGCTTATTAAACTACCAGCTGGAGAAGATCAGATTTAACATTGTCTGGCAATCTGCTCAGGAGGTTAAGATTCTGAGCTACCAATTAACCTCTTCCTGTAGTCTGGGTACTGGTCTCTTGTGCATTTGTAAAAATGTACGACTTTGAGAAAGTTAACCAGAAAATATTCCTGGGTTGTCCCTGAGAAGTAAATTTGGTTCTGTATTCCAGCCTCCATATTTTTTAGAGTATTTATTTTGTCTCTGCAAATAAAATATATATTTTTTCATAACCAATTAAGCAGATTTAATGGAACTTAAGTAAAAAATAATTTCTTAACAAAACACCTAAGTAAATAATCTTAGCTGGAAGAAAAAAAAAAAAAGAAAGAAAAGCACAATTTCAGAGATAATAATTTAAAGAAAGTGTAGCAACAAGTTTTACAAAATGGAGGTTCATTTGACTCTATACATTTTCAAACCTTTATGAATATCATTCTGTCTATGTTACTAACTGCTTTTATAATAACATTAAAAGGATAATAAGAACTTGTTACTGATGGGATCTGACTGCTGCTGTAGCACTGTTATTCTGTATGTAAATTATAGAAGCTGTTACACTTCTTTAAAGCAATTTTAACCAGATGATTTCAATATCCACTGTATAAATCCACGTCTGTACCACCGTGGTCAACATAATGCCATTAATCTTTATCATGGCTGCTAGGTCATTGAACTAGTCTTTCGTGTCTCAATTTGAAGGCTATTTCAATAATTTGGCAACTGTCCAAAGGTTGACAGCATTGTTTACTTCATGTTACTAAAGTTTATGTGCTCAGAATGCTATGAAATATAACAATGCATGTGTGCGTGTGTGTGTGTGTGTGTGTGTGTGTGTGTGTGTGTGTGTGTGTGTGTGTGTGTGTGTGTGCGTGAGAGAGAGCACATAGAAAATGGTTCTGCTTAACTACACATGGAACAAAAATGCAGAATGCATCATTTTATTCACACTTCTTCTCTGATGATGCTAGTTACATGTTCAGACAGATAAAATGGGGAAATAATGTCTGAAATAGAAGAAAATGTTTGCAATACCATCAAGATATTAAAGTTTTGATCTAAAAAAAGAATCACCTACTATGCTTAACAAACACTAAGCTGCTATGTTTTTCAGGGCTACACATACACAAAAAGAAACTAGTGCAAACTCTTATTTAATGACTGTCACTTTTATAATATATTGAATTTTCCCTGATCGTCATCATCATCAACCCCCTTTTTCCTGTTTTCTACATGGGTCGAGGTGTCATGTCAAGTGTTGCCATCTCTCACTATTCAGTGCCACTCTCCTGCCTTCTTCAACACTCATGACTGACTGTCACAGCTCTTCTCTCACACCCCCCTCTTTGATGGATGCCAATATTTCCTCTTGCCTTCTTCCTGTCTGTCCCATATCTTCACTGAATTGTTTTCTGCTTTTCTACATGTGCCCAGACCACTATAATCTGTTCTCTTTGACCTTGTGCGCAACTGGAACTTCTGCTCTTATTTCCCCATTTCTTCATCTGTCCAACATTGTGCATCCTACCACCTGCCTCAGGTACTTTATCTGTATTACATCTAGCTTCCTCAGCTGCTCTGCTTTTACTGGTGAGGTTTCATGCCATACAGTTGCACAGGTTGCACTACTGTTTTGTACACCTTACTTTTCAGCTTCTTTGGCATTCCTCTGTCATATACTACAACTGACACTCTATGCCAGTTGGCTGTAGCTCCTCTGATTCTAGCTTTGACCTCATCATTCAGACTTTCCTTCTCCTTAAATACTTGAAAGTGTTAATCTCTTTTACTGTTTTCACCTCTATCTCAATTCTCAGCTTCTTCTGAACACCATGATTTGCCGTCATTAAAAATGTCTTATCTGTACTCATATTCATCCAATGTGCCTTCAGTTTTGCATTTTATTCCCCTATCCTTTACTAAAGATCTTGCTCAGTCTGCCTGTAATGTCACATCATCTGCATACAACAATTCTGTAGAACTGTCTCCTCTGACCTGTTTGCTAATGCAGTCCATCACCAGTATGAACAGCAGTGGATTCAGAGGTGAACCCTGGTTCACACCCACTTTCATTGGGAAACCCTCTGTAAAACCAAACACTGTTCGTACTGGTCCTTGTACATAGCTTGCACTAATTTTACTAACATTTGTGAGACTTCAAGCCACTGCAGGACTGCCCAAATCAGCTTTCTTGTGACCTTTTCTGTCTGATTTCACCCCTAAAACCTAGTAACTGACCTAGCAAGCAGGTAAAAAGCAAACTGCTTTAAAAATGCAACAAGAAAATGGAATGCTGTGATGTGCATCTTAAAATACATTGTTTTACTGCAGTGTATCACTACCAGTCATACAAGATATTTTGATCATCAACATCACCATCGACATTTGATAATTGTGCCTGAAGAAGCTGTTTTGCTACACACAAAAGATGAACAAAAAATTATATCTAGGGTTATTGTTGGGGAGGTTGTTGACTGATATTTTAGTTAATATGTTTGTCAGCTTAAAAAGTATTTCACTTTTCTCATCACTTTCAAATCATCTGAGGACATCGTGTTTGAAGTAAAATTACCCATCATCCACCTGACTCTGATGACTTCCTTGAACTTTTCTGCAAGCTGTGACTGGAACATACAAAAGGGTATGTTGTAGAAGATGCTTTACAACATCAGACCAATTGTCTGAGAAACAAAGATGTGACCAAATATATAGGTATAATGTGTTCAGGTTAGTATGACAGTGTATTTTTACAAATTAAGTGAAATTTAATTATTCAGTTCCTAAAGTTTGTCATTGCTGACTGTAGCACAATTTGTATTTTTTTTCTCTAGATGAGTTACATTACATTACATATTACATTTTGTGTGCCATTTTAATGCAGCTTGCCCTGTGTTATTGACTCCCCCATATACAGACAATGTGTAATCGTCACCATTTCTCCTGTCTTTTTTTGTAAAGCATCAGAGATTATATAGTTTGTCAACTTGTCTGGTACCATGTTCAGTTCATCCAGATCCACTAAGAGTTTTCAAATGACAAGATGTCAAGGAACCATACTGCCAAATATAAAGGCCGGAAAAACGAAAAGTGTAAAAACTGAAACTGCAAACATTTTTTGTAATCTTCCCTGCACCCCCCCCCCCCATGTGGGTGGTAACCCATTCAACTGAAAACTTTTTGTGAAGATGCTTCTCCTTATGGACAGACGGACTTTCATGCCCTCAGTCTAGTAATAGTACCCTTCCCATCTTGTGTCTTTCCTCTTCAAGTTAACTCCCCCTGCACTACCTCCCCATACCATTTCTTGTGCCAGTATCAGTGCCATTGCCTTTGACCTGTTCAAATCCTCTCACTGTTCTTATGGTTTCCTTTCTACATTCTGAACTAGATTTATCTCCTTCACTTAAAAAAGTACTGCAGAATTAACCAGAGAATCAAAATGTAGCATACTTACAAATCTGCTTACTGGTGACATTACCTATTTGCTCTATTCATTAATTTATCTCTAAGTATATCCCTATATGTTTACTTTCACAACAGCAATCTTAGTCTTGGCCTGCCTGTCTACTGATAATGTCCTCTCAAAATCATCATCTTCTTCCTTCCATATAATCATTCCTTGATATATTTGACTATCTCCTCCCCTGCTGCATACCTCCTTATTTGCAATTAGTGATTTATGAGGAATAGGGTCAAAGGCTACCTTAAAAGTACTTCTATTTGTTATGGGCACAGGTGCCACATCAGGCCCTGCGGAGGGGGATGTTCAGGCACTCCTATTGTGTACAAAGAGAGCATTTGGGAAGGACAACCCCTGTAGCATCGTAATCCTGCTCTGTTCGTGCCTTCAAAAAAAAAAAAAAAAAAAAAATATATATATATATATATATATATATATATATCTTATTCATCTGCTCTTACTGTAACTGTCTTAGTTGCTCTTCTACGTGCTGTTATCTGTTCAGTCGCTCCTACTCTGCACTTATTACTGCTTGTTAGTAGCCTTCTAATTTACTGCCTTCTGCACTTGTTTTTTAGACATTGGTTAATTTAATTGCATTTATTTGAACTGTATTTGCCATAGTGTTGATACACACTCTGGTGTTCTGGTCTGCACTACAATTTGAATGTATTTACTGCTGTTTTAGTTGCTTTTCTGTAACAAAAAAAAAAAAAAAAAAAAAAAAAATTCTAAGCTTGTTTCCTGCCTTTCCTGTAACTAGTCAAATCCAGATACAGACTTGCTGTATCCAGGACTGTTGGTAAGCATCTGGGCCCCCCAAGCCTTTCTGCGTTGGAGGGAAGCCTTCTAGCTTATCAGTGGGAGTGGTAAGCACTAGGTAGCCTATCTACCACGGGAAGAGTGGGTTTTGGCCCTGAAATTGTAGTTCATTGGCCGTTTGGGCAGTTTTTCCATCTCTTTCTACTTTCTGGTTAAAAGCCCGTTTTGCGTTTGGTCCCTGCCTTTCCTATAACTAGTGTAATCCAGGTACAGATTTGGCCCAGAATTTGTAGCTATTGGCTATTTGAGCAGTTTTTTTCCATCTCTTTCAACTTTCTGGTTTGAAAGCCGCATTTGTGCCTGTTTCCTGCCTTTCCTATAACTAGCCTAGTCGGTTACAGAGTTGCTGTAGCCAGGATTGTTAGTAAGCTTCTGAGCCCCAAGCCTTTCTGTGTCGGAGGAAAGCCTTCTAGCTTATCAGTGGGAGTAGTAAGCACTAGGTAGTCTATCCTCCACAGGAAGAGTGAGTTTTAGCCCAGGAATTGTAGTTTATTTGGCCGTTTGGGCAGTTTTCCATCTCTTTCAACTTGCTGGCTTAAAAGCCTACGTTTGTACTTTTTCCCCGCCTTTCCTGTAACTAGTCTAGTCCAGGTACAGATTTGCTGTATTCCAGGACTCTTTGTAAGCTTCTGAGCCACCCCCCAAACCTTTCTGTATTGGAGGGAAGCCTTCTAGCTTATCAGTGGGAGTGGTAAGCATTAGATAGCCTGTCTACCACAAGAGCAGTGGTTCCTGGCCCAGAAATTGTAGCTACTGGCTGTTTGGGCAGTTTTTTTTTCCATCTCTTTCAACGTTCTGGTTTAAAAGCTGCACTTGCACTTGTTTCCCACCTTTCCTGTAACTAGCCTAGTCCAGATACAGAGTTGCTGTATCCAGGACTGTTGGTAAGCTTCTGAGCCCCACAAGCCTTTCTGTGTTGGAGGAAAGCCTTCTAGATTATCAGTGGGAGTGGAAAGCACTAGGCAGCCTGTCTACCATGAGAGGAGAGGTTCTTGGCCCAGAAATTGTAGTTTATTGACCATTTGGACAGTTTGTCCGTCTCTTTCAACTTTCTGGTTTAAAAGACCACATCTGCGCTTGTTTCCCATCTTTCCTGTAACTAACCTACTGGGTAGCACTAGAAAGCCTTAAACTGACAGGCCTTCTAGCTTAGGAGAGAGGCATTGGAGTGATTAAGTATCAGTTTTCTGTACTTTCTTGCTGTATTTAACTGTTTTCCGCCTAAACGTACATTTTCCAGCGTTTATTGTGATTTAAAAGCTTGTTTTTTTCACATATTGTACTTATTTGACTGCCTGCACTTTTAAAAAGTTTTTTTTTGTTTAAATAATTTGTTTAACTGTTGTAGGCTACACACTAAAGTGCAATACCTTTTCTGATTGGTTGTAGTCGTTTAAAGCTGTTTTAAGTGTACATTTTACTGCTTTTGCCTTATCTTTTCAAAAAAAAAAAAAAAAAAAAAAAACATTCCTTGTTTCCAGCCTTTCTAAGCTAGTATAGTCCAATTTTCTGGCTAGTGCTGAATTCAGGGCTGTGATACTAGTTTCTGAGTTGCCCATACCTTACTTGGATATTAGGAAGTTTCTCTGTTCACCTGTGAGAGAGGGGAGCTTTGAGCAACCTATCTGTCCCTGGAGGAGTGGTTCCAGCCCAGAAGTTAGTAGTTTATTGGCCATTTTGGGCTAATTTCTCTCTTTCATTTCCCTACTATAAAAAACATGTTTGCATGGTTTTGTGCACCGGGCAGTGCCGGTTAGCTATGGTTAAATTATTCCCGGCTCCACTAAGTCTCATCTTCAGTTTTTCCCTTGAAACTAGTCTAACTCTTAACCTAAGCACTCAAAAAGCATCTTACAGCCCAGCACTTGCTCAGACCTAATAGCAAGCACTAATATACCCTGACACTGTTTGCCCAGCAGGGCAAGACTCTTTATTCACCCCTCATCAACCAAGCGACTAAGCAGCTCACCCTACTATTCAGGTATGACCAAAAGGGAACTTCAGGTGCACTCTCCAGTCCAGCTGGTGAATCTGGGTATCCTGAGGCAATGTTACAACTGCCTCATGTACACTGACAAACCCTTTCCTTCTACCACAAAACACTAACATATGTGAGAGATGCAATTATACATCCAAACTGGAAGCTAAGCTGTCTCTACCCAAGACTGGAACAGGCAGTCAAGAGGAGAAGGTCAACACTTGCACCACAACTCCAGCCGCACACAGACCTACTAAAACAGCACTGGCAAAAAAATACACATAAATACACAAAATCATACTCAGAGGCTCGAAATAAAAACCTGAGAAGCATCAGAGACCTCCAAAGCAGACACCAAACAACCTGCACTTCCCGTCACAAACCAGACAACCCATAAAACACAAATTCAGTGTGCCGCACAATTGCAGCCTTTAAGGCGAAATAACATACCTAACACACTTGTAATAGGTGACTCTATAGTCAGGCACACTGATGTCCCACTCCCTTGGCTGGACAAGCAGAAGGTTACTGTTAGCTGCCTGTCGGGAGCCAGAATCCGCCACATAACACAAGCACTCAGGTCACTCCAGAACATGTACAAATATGACTGTCATTGTTCATGTTGGTATGAATGACCTGAGACGTACCTCCCTGGACTACATGAAAAGAGACATGGAAGAGCTCTCTGATCATGTATTCCAGGCTGGCATGACCCTGATCCTAAGTAGCATCCTGCCCTCACCAAGAATGATACCTCAGTATAAAAAAAAATGATAAATTTCAACAATTGGCTAAGTGTCTGGTGTCATTCAAAGGGGATCCAGTGTCTGTCAGCCTAGGACGAAATGCTCGACAAGCCACGTTGCTTCTCAAGAGAAGGCTTGCACCTGTCACCCCTAGGCTTTTGAATACTGGCCAAGGTTCTTGCTGCCACTATAGTGCCTTTTTTAGGCAAGGCTCAAAAGTCAAACCAACCTCCGTAAACAGCACAATTAATAAAAAGCTGAGGATTATGCTACTCAATGCCAGGTGTTTAAATCTCAAAATGCACGTGCTCAAAGCACTCCTCCATATGGAGAACGTCGACATCTGTGCAGTAACTGAAACCTGGTTCAAGGCTCCAAAGAGCACCCCAGCACTACCAGGCTACAACTCATACCACACGGTTCAGCCACAGAACATGGACCAAAACACAAAAGGAGGGGGTGTATCCATATTCATCAAGGATACCTACACCTCCAGGTTAGTGGCGCAGCATGTTACCTCTGAGATCATCCATGTGCAACTAACATTGGGCAAATCTGCAATGCAAATTGTGGTCTGCTACAGATCACCCTCCATGACCCAGGACCACCACTCCACCTTTCTGGAGACAGTGGAAAACATGATAGTCCTACAAAACACCCTGATATTGGGCAATTTCAATTACCCTACCATTCATTGGGAAAACTATTCGAGTACAAATTCCCAGGCCCAGTGCTTCCTCCTGGAATTCATCAACTTAAACACCCAGGATCAGCTGGTAAACACCCCTACCAGAGGTGAAAACATATTGGACCTAGTCATCACCAACATGGGTGACAGGTGTTCCACACCGGAGGTCAACCCATCACTGGTTAGATCAGATCATAAACTAATCACTCTGGATGTCCACACCCCACCACCACCCCCAACTAAGGAAACCACAGTAAAAAACTTTTCTAAAGCAAACTTCACCTTACTTAAGACAGAGGTGGTACGTCTCACAGCCCCCATGCTAAAGGATAACGCTGTCCAAGATGCAGAAACTTTACAAATGCACTCTATGAGCACCTAAAGGATGCATGGACCATGCCATCCCTAGCAAAACCAAGACTCACTTCCCTAAGAGAAGGAAACCAGTTTAGTGGACCCCTGCAATAAACAGGCTATACAATAGAAGGAGGAAACTAGTTAAGAAAAAAAGCAAATCCCAAGAAGGAAAAACATCCCTGATCAGTATCAGTAAGAAACTGTGGTCCCTCATGAAATCATCCAAGGCTAACTTCGAAAGAAAAATAGCCAAGGAATCAAAAGATAACCACAAAGCCTTCTTTAACTATGTTAAGAATCTAAGTGGCAACTCGCAGATATGCACTGACCTAGTACAAAATAGCACAAAATATACTGAACCTACTGATATTGCCAACATCCTGGCAGATAGATTCAGTGGAAACTTCACCCCCCTCTTACCTCCAAAAGGGCCCATAACAATACAGGAAAAGTGTAGTGTCCCAAAAATCACAGACGCACAGGTGAAAACAGCCCTTTCAAAAGCCAAAAACACAGCGTCAGTGAGACCAGATGGTGTCCCAGGCTGCATTTTGCACAAACTACAGAACGAACTAACCCCCCACCTAAACACGCGGTTCAGCCTCAGCCTATCCACAGGCTATGTGCCCATAGAATGGCACACAGCAACGGTTATTCCTCTCCACAAAGGAGGGGCTACAACTGACCCTGGTAACTATTGCCCCATAAGCCTGACTAGCCTGGTCTGCAAGGCCATGGAGCGCATCATCATGGAACTCATTAACAATGACATTGGGAACTTCCAAACAATTGACCCGATCCAGTTCGGCTTTGTTAAGGGCAGATCATGCCTACTAAACCTGGTTGACTTCTTCGAGACAGTCACCAAGGCCATAGACAAGGGAAAGGTGGCTCACACAGCCTACCTTGACCTTGCCAAGGCTTTCGACACCATTCCCCACTTGGGTATTACAAAAAAACTCACCAACCTGAACATAAACCCCTATGTCACGAGATGGGTTGACAACTGGCTTACAGACAGAACTCACACGGTAAGAATAGACGGGTCCAGGTCCGACTCTAAACCAGTCACAAGTGGTGTCCCACAAGGCTCGGTCCTGGGACCTCTACTGTTTGGCATATACTTCTCAGAAGTGCAGACAAACACAGGAGGACTATGGCTAACCAAGTTCACCGATGACTGCAAACTGGGAGCCATAATTGACTCTCCGGCTGACACGGACATCCTCCAAAAGGGTCTTACTGAGATGGACACCTGGTGTCAAAGTCATGGCCTCATGCTAAATGCCAAAAATGCATAGTTATCCCATTTAGGAAAAACAAAACACCCACGAATTACCACATAGGTGGCAGCCCCCTTAATGCAGAAGAGGTAATAAGAGATCTGGGGACCCAGGTAGATAGTAATCTCTCCTATGACAATCATATTGCCAAAGTAGTTGGGAATCCTTCTATGTGGCCCATCTAATTATTAAAGGGTTCGCATCTCTAAATAAAGTGGTTATAGTGCCCCCCTACTCATCACTCATTAGACCCATCATAGAGTACAATGCCCCATTTGGGATGTTCCTCACAAGACACTTCCAACAGCTGGAAAGACCACAAAAGTACCTCACCAAGAGGATTACTGGTCTCAAACATATGTCCTATGCAGCCCGACTGAAAAAACTCCGGCTGTACTCAGTGGCATAGCGCTTACTCAGAGGTGATCTCTGCCTGATTTACAAAGCCATGTCCAACTCATAATTGATGGACATGCTCCACCTAAAGAAATCCAAGTCACTGTGAGCCACGCGCTTTAGTGAGCTAAAACTCACCACAACAATAAATAGAACATGCTGGAGGGATAGATTCCTGTCACAGAGACTCCCCATGCTTTGGAACAAAATTCCAAATTATATCAGGCAGAGTCCCTCACTAATACTCTTCAAGAGAAGCCTTGACGAGTTGTAGGGTAACAGAAAATACACCTCTGGGATCACTTCATTGGCTCTGCTTGACAGAGGATCAGTTAATTAATCAATGGGGTGGTGAAAGCCGACACACTCTGGCTAGGCTTATAAATGCCCTCGGGCAGATAGCCTAGTACCTACCTATGAAGCTATGAACCTATAAGAAGTGTTTTTTGTTTGTTTCTTTGAATCCATTTAGTGAATCAGTTATAAAGGATTTTGATGAGAGAGCCTTATAAATAACAGATCACATCCATAGCAGATCTGATATGCCTTTCTATTCTGAATTTAACCAAGACTGTCCCACACAAGGATCTATATTAAATCACCGAACGCTTAAAAAAGCGAACGGTGATTGATCGACCCTATGTAAGTGAAAGCTTACAATGTCGAATTGTCAGAACAGAAATTGCTGTTCCAACAAAAAAAAATAAATAAATAAAAATCAATTTCAAACATTACATTAAGTGGAGGGCTTTGCCATCATACCCCCCTGCACCCCCCACACCCCCCTACTTAAATATGCCAACTCCGAGACTGCTCTACAGTGCCAAAAATGGCAAAGTACAGAAGCGGCCAAGCAAATTCTTTCCCAGGGAAAGAATTCGCTTAACAGCTGCTTCGATATTTTGCATTTTCAGCCTTTTAAGTTTGAGCAAGATGCATTTGAAACAATGCATCTTCAGTCTTCTAATATAGACCCCTACACAATACTAGGTCATGACAGTTCATTGTATAAATTTCTTGTCCATGCCATGCCTTCTCCCAATTTCCATCAAAGTCTCTGGCATCCTGTGCTGTCTACTCCTTCAACCATAGCATGAATTCAGAAAATTTGGTCTTCATTGTGACTTTCACACTCTGGGCCAGTAATCAAGGAGCCTGAATCCTCATCACTGGCACTGGAGAGGGACATTCACTTGGAACAAAAAATGGACACACCCAGTATTTCCAGATGCAGCTTTTTGCATCAAGCACAATTTCCCTAAGTGTACACAGGGAAGACACTCATTCCAGAGTCCAGATTTCTCTATCTGTCCCCCTCCAGGTCCCCAATAAGACTTCCCACTGGCACAGCTATAGAGTTGAGACTGCAGCTGAGCATCCAAGCCAAGTTCTCCATAACTCTCTCTGTAAAATAAGTGCTTTATGACCCTGCTCCAAGTAGCTGACACACACACACACACACACACACACACACACACACACACACACACACACACACACACACACACACACACACACACACACACACACATCTGGGAAAGGCTGGCACAGATTTAATAGCTATGCCCCCTTCTGCTCAGACTATAAGGTAGTTACACCACCACCAGATACTCCAAAGCCAGCTACTCTAAGGCTCTTGCAAGGGTACCAAATTATACTGAGTGAAATTAATATTAATACAAATGGTAGTTTGACCAACAAGGCTTTCAGGAGCAGCCAGAGCTGTCACCAAATATATATAAGTACTCTCAGAGATTAACATATTCCCTAAAAGACCAGCCACAGTGAAAATTTTAAATATATTAAATAATAAATAAGAAAAGAACATGAAAATACTAAATATCTATTTACAGTAAACACCAGAGTTTCAACCACAGGGAATATTAAAATAACACAGACAAATAGATTTACACAGATACAGAAAAACAGTACTTAACTAATCTCACTATATGTTTCTGAATGATCTAAAGAATTACTATTCCCTGGTTCACTTACTAGGGCAAGATGAAATAGGTGAGGGGTCCTTCCTTGTCAGGTTCCAAAACAGACTGCTCTAAATATCATTTTAGTGATGGATTATAGAATGAAATCACATACATCTGTTCATCTGACTTCTGGTTGCCATGCTACCCCTTTGGCTAAACACTGACAGGATTTAGCACATATGTGTCAATAATACACACATAGAGTTATGCTAACATCTATTGTGGCTTCTAGAAATCATAAAACAATTTTAAACCTCCACCCTTTCAGAGTAGCAATTAGTTCACACCAAAGACAAAACAGAAAGCTTCCCAGTGCACCCTTTTTGTCTCTGGCTGCATTGAGAATTGTAAGATACAATCTTTATGGCCTAAGCCAGGTAATTTAATTTCAAACTATTTTCAAAGTTAGGTGGATTGAGATTAATCTCTTCTCTTTTAGTATCCTCTGTTAAAACATATACATTTAAAAAAATACAATAATGCATGTACATTTCTTTTTATGTCCAGCAGGGCACACTGTTGGTACATTTTTAACACAAGCAGCTTTACAAATACATTTTTCTACCCAAGCATCTGTACAAATCGGTTTGGTATACAAATGACAAATAATTCTTTACAAAATTCCAGCTAGCTGTGCTGGCATATGTTATACATCCAATGCCCTACTTCTCCTGGCATTTATTTATTTATTTTACATTTGTTGTCAGGGATGAGTCCGACTGAGCTGAGATAGCCCTTTTTCAGCAGAGGCCCATAGAGAAATGCTCCAAAAACTCTTATACAATACAATAAACAAAAAATATTTTACAGTAGCATGTAATCCAAAAGATGTCAGAGTCAATTATTTGGGAATCATTAGTAACATTAGTATCTAGCAAAAAAAAAAATAATAACAGTCATCATTAAAATTAGGCATGTAGATGGGACAATCTTTCAGTAGTCTAAGTGTTGATACAATATGAGCATTTATTAATTTCAGGTAACAGATTGGTAGGGATATATAGGAAGAGACTAAGGTTAGGCTGGGGCTTGGGAAAAAGGTCTGAAGGAGAGAGGTTGACAGGGCATGTTAGGGAGAAGTAGTAAAAAGGTTGTAAGATTGTGGGGATAAGAGTTATGATTAGAGGTCGATTACAGAGATGTGTAAGAATGGGGAAGGGGGGCAGTTTTAAGGTGGGAGAGTACAGAGGCAGGATCTAAGAGTTTTTAAGTGTTCCTTAGCAGTTGCTTTGAATTGTTTTGGATGTTTTAGTAGTCTAATTTCAAGTGGCACCTTGTTCCAACTATGGTAGGATGGTAGCCGTACAGATTGCATCCATTCTTATTCCTAGGTTTATAGATATGTAGTAGGTCTTGGTCTGAGCTGCTGAGTGATCTTGTTGGTGAATAGTGAGATATGCAATGCGGCAATTGCCTCATGTACACAGACAATCCTCTCCTCCTATCACCCAACACTACAACCTGCGAGAGATGCACTTACATAGCCAAACTGGAAGCAAAGCTCTCTCCAGTCAAGACTGTGCTAGACAGTCAAGAGGAGAAGGCTAACACCTGCATTACACCTCTAGCAACTCATAGCTCTTCAAAACCCACACCATCAACTCCCACACATAGCAACACTAAACCCACATTTGCGGAGGCCCTTAACATTAACCTGCCCAAGCAACAAGGACCTCCGAAGCCGAAACACAAACAAACACCAGTCACAACCAAAGTGTCACATAGCTCACAACACCAGTGTGCCACCCAACAACAGCCCCTAAGGCAAGACAATGTACCCAACACTTTAGTCATAGGTGACTCTATAGTCAGGCACACTGATGTCCCACTCACCAGGCTGAGCAAGGAGAAAATTACAGTCAGCTGCCTGTCGGGTGCCAGGATCTGCCACATAACTTATGCACTCAAGTCACTCCACAACAAGTACAAATACGACTCTGTCATTGTCCATGCTGGAGTAAATGACTTGAGATGTACCTCCCTGGACTACATGAAAAGAGACACGGAAGAGCTCTTGGATCATGTGACCCAGGCAGGTATGACCCTAGCCCTGAGTAGCATCCTGCCTTCGCCCAGAATGATACCACAGTATAAGGACAACATAATTGACTTCAACAATTGGCTAAGCTTCTGGTGTCAATCAAAGGGGATCCAGTATTTGTCTGCCTGGGAAGACATAATCAACAAACCACGATGCTTTGCCAGAGATGGTCTGCACCTGTCACCCCTGGGATTCAGGTTACTGGCTAAAGCTCTTGCCACCCCTATAGTGCCTTTTTTAGGCAAGGTTCAAAGGATAAAACCACCACCATAACAGATACAAGCATGCAAAATCTGAAGGTAATGCTACTCAATGCTAGAAGTCTAAACCTCAAAATGCACTCTCTAGAGGCACTCCTAAAAATGGAGAACATCGATATCTGTGCAGTGACTAAGACCTGGTTCAAGGCTCCAGAGAGCACCCCTGCAATACCAGGCTACAATTCTTACCACACTTTTCGGCCACAAAACCAAGATCGAAACACTAAAGGTGGAGGAGTGTCCATATTCACCAAGGATATTCACACCTCCAGGCTAGTTGCCCAACACAATGCATCTGAAATTCTCCAGGTGCAACTAACACTAGGTAAGACTGCAATCCAAATTGTAGCCTGCTACAGATCCCCCACCATACCCCAAGATTCTCACTACACCTTCCTAAACATACTGGAAAATATTAAGATACAACCAAACACCCTATAACTAGGTGATTTCAACTACCCTGCCATTAATTGGGAAAACTACTTGGGTACCAACTCTTTTTCCCAATGGTTCTTGGAATTCATAAATTTCAATGCCCTGGATCACCTAATCCATTGTCCCACCAGGGGCTCCAATATCCTAGACCTGGTCATTACCAATATGGAAGATAGATGCTCCACACCAGTGGTCACCCCCTCATTGGCCAGGTCTGACCATAAGCAAATCACCCTTGACATCCACATCCCACCCCCACCCCCCAGTAAGGAAACCTCCTTAAAAAACTTCTCCAAAGCCAACTTCATGCTACTGAAGTCAGAAGTGACAAACTTCACAATACCCACGCAGACGGGATCTGGAAGTTCAACTGCAGAATCCTACACTAAGGCACTGTATGAGCACATCCACTCGTGCATGAATCGTGCCATCCCAAATAGAACCAAGATGGTCTTCTCCAAAAAAGGAAGCCAATCTGGTGGTCCCCTGCTATAAACAAACTATACAACAGAAGGAAGAAACTGTTGCAGAAAAGAGGAAAATCCCAGGATGCAAAAAACTCCCTCACCAGCCTCAGTAAGAAGCTGAGATCCCTCATAAAATCCTCAAAAGCTAGTTACGAAAATAAAATTGCCAAAGATTCCAAAGACAACCACAAGGCATTCTATAGTTATGTCAAGAATTTAAATGGCAATGCTCAGATCTGCTCTGAGCTACAACAGAATGGCATTAAATATACTGATCCCAAGGATATTGCCAATATCCTGGCAGATCGATTTAGTGCCAACTTCACTCCCCTCTTACCCCCTAAAGGTTCCATCTCAATACCAAAAGATTGCCAAATTCTGATAATCACAGCCACACAGGTAGAAACAGCACTCTCCAAAGCTAAGAATACAGCATCCATGGGACCAGATGACATCCCAGGCTGTGTACTACATGGACTACAAAATGAACTGGCACCCCACCTAAGTGTCATGTTTAATCATAGTCTCACCTCAGGCTTCGTGCCCACTGAGTGGCGCACAACTACAGTTATCCCGATCCACAAGGGAGGATCCACCTTGGATCTCGGGAACTACCATCCCATCAGTTTGACAAGCCTGATCTGCAAGGGCATGGAACGCATTATCATGGAACTTATAAACAAAGACATTGGTAACCTCCAGACACTGGACCCCACCCAGTTTGGGTTTGTGAAGGGCCGATCTTGTCTCCTGAATCTGATTGACTTCTTTGAATCGGTCTCCAGAGCAGTGGACGAGGGTAAGGAGGTCCACACAGCATATCTGGACCTCGCCAAGACCTTCGACACCATCCCCCACTCTGGAATCATAGATAAACTTACTAAGCTGGGCATAAATCCCTATGTCACTCGATGGGTTGCCAACTGGCTTACTGACAGAACCCAGACTGCAAAAGTAGCCGACTCCAAATCCAGCTCCAGACAAGTGACAAGTGGAGTACCTCAGGGTTCAGTCCTGGGACCACTCTTGTTTGGCATCTACTTCTCTGAAGTACAGGCTAACACTAAGGGACTCTGGCTAACAAAGTTTGCAGATGACTGCAAACTGGGAGCCATTATTGAATCCCCAAATGATGTGGATATTCTACAAAAGGGCCTTACAGAAACAGATGCCTGGTGCCAGAGCCATGGGCTCAAGCTTAATGCCAAGAAATGTATAGTCATCCCCTTTGGAAAAAAACATGTACCCATGAACTACCACATAGGTGGCAGGACACTAAACATCGAAAGTGTGATGAGAGACTTAGGGACACAAGTGGACAGTGGTCTCACTTTCGATAACCACATCGCCACAACAGTCAGGAAATCCTTCTACGTGGCACACTTCATCACTAAGGGCTTTTTATCCAGAAAAAAGGAGGTCATTGTCCCACTGTACTCATCCCTCATTAGACACATTATAGAGTAATGGAAAGACCACAGAAATATCTCACTAAAAGAATCACAGGCCTAAGGCAGATGCTGACCGTCTAAAAAAACTCCAGCTATACTCTGTGGCATATCGTCTACTCAGAGGCGATCTCTGCTTAACATACAAGGCCATGTCAAACCCTGAGCTGTTGGACATGCTCCACTTAAAGAAATCCCAATCTCTCAAAGCCACACGCTCCAGGGATCTAAACCTTATCATCACAATGAACAAAACATGCTGGAAGGATAGGTTCCTGACCCAGAGACTGGAATTGACTGCCCATACATGTCAAGCAGAGCACCTCATTGGCCCTCTTCAAAAGGAACCTTGTTGATTGGATGGGAGATAGGAAATTCACCCCGGTGATCATGTCAGTCGCCCTGCTAGACAGGGGCCCAGAGAAGTAAATATTGTGGGAAAAAATGTCCAGAGAATTGTTATGGCTAGGCTTGCATAGGCCTTAGGGCCAATAGCTGAGTACCAACCTATGAACCTATGAACCTATGAAGGAAGATATGTTAGGGCAAAAGGAGGGTTGGTATAGTATACAGTGTATAATCTGAAGCTGAGAGAGAAGAAGCAAGGCTAGGTAGTTCCAGCCAGTTTAAGTGTTTGAGTGAGACACAGTGATGGGTTTTATAAGTATGTTGGGCAGAGAATTTGGCTATTTTGTTATAGATTGAGTTTAGTTTTGCTAGGAGAGTGACATTAAGGTTAGTGAGTATTTGAGAACCATATAATGAACCAGGTAGGAGGTAAGCGTGAAAGAGGGCTACTGTGACATTGGGAGTAAGAAACTTTCTATTTCTGTATAGAAGGCCTAGCTTCTGATGGGTCTTCTTGATGCAGTTATTGATGTGCAAGTCAAATTTAAGTTGTTTGTCTATAGTGATGCCCAAGAGTTTGGTGCTAGTTTCTGGTACTATTCGGATGTTGTTGACAGACAGAATAGTGAAAGAAGCTTTAAGATGGTTAAGAGTTTTTGTTAGAAAGAGTTTTTTTTTTTTTAGGATTCAGGATTAGTTGGTTGTTGGTGAGCCAGGTTTCCACTGATGTAAAGGCAGCCTGAGTAGTGGGGATGAGACTAGAGGGAGAATCAGAGATAGTGATCTGAGCAGAATCATCTGCATATTGTACAAGAGATGACTGGGCACAAGAAGTGTAGAGTAGATTGGTAAAATATTAAACAGTAATGGACCCAAGATAGATCCTTGGGCTAGGCCCATTTCTACGGAGGGGGGGGGTGGAGAGTGTAGAGAGCTATTTCACCGACTGTAGTCGATCAGTGAGATAGCTAGAAAACCAAATAAACAGTAGTAGGCGAGAAGTTTAAATTGGAGAGTTTAGCCAGAAGAAGAAAATGTGAGATGGTGTCAAAAGCTTTTGAAAGGTCCAAAAATAGACAGGAGACAAGTTTGTTGTTATCACGAGCCTGGGAAATAGTATTTGTGAAGGAGATAAGGGCAGTGTGTCTACTGTGTTTTGGGGGGAAACCATGCTGAGTAGGAGAAAGTAGGTTTCCCAGTACCAGATATTGCATAGTTTGCATGTGTATGTATTTTTCAAGTAGTTTGGAGAGGGGTGACAGAATGGCTATAGGTCTAAAATTAGATATTTCTTGGGAGTTACCTCCCTTGTGGATGGGAAGGGTGTAAAATTATTTCCAGATAGATGGTACTTCAGACTCAGACATAGAGCAGCTGATCAAGATGGATATAGGCATGACAAGGGTATTAGCCACAAGCTGGAGAAAGTAGGAGGGAATGTTATCAGCAGAAGTATAGCATGCATTCAATTTAGAGAGTAGTTGTTTGATATAAGTAGCAGATACAGGTTGAAGAGAAAAGGGTGTAGAGGAGTTGACACTAGGAGGAGGGGCAGAGGAATTAGAAATAGCAGGGGGAAGGTTAGTGTCAATCATTTTTGAAACAGTATCTATAAAGAAAGTATTAAATATAGTGGCAGTCTCTTTAGGTGTCTTGTTTGGATAGGGATTAAGGAAGGAAGGGTTTCCAGGATGCAGTATTTGGTTGACTGAATTCCAAAATTTATTGAGGTTAGATTTTAGTGCTATGGGAGGGTTATGGTAGAATTTTTTTTATCTTTAGCAATGTGTTTTTTTGTCAGGTTTCTGAGTTTTTGTACTTTTGGAAGTCAGAGGGGAGTTTATTTCTCATCCAGGTTTTCCACAACCTGTCTCTATTTCTCATTAGGGTGTGGGTTGCCTTAGAGAGCCATGGAGATATTTTAGCTTTTATTCTAAGAGTACGGAGAGTTTAGTTTATCAATAAGGTAGAGTTAAAGATTAGACAGCTTCGTCGAGAGTAAGTTCATTAAGGTGACTCCAGTTAATTCTAGAGAGAAGAGTTTTTAAGGTTTTGGGAGAGAAATTGGACAGCTTACGGCAATTTATGAGAATACTACTCTCCACCTGCCCATCTGGCAAGTCTTTACTTTCGTACCAACCTTCTTTTGACCTATTTAAGCCAGCTTTCTGATAGATCAATTAAACCTACATGAATAACTGCATGTGAACAATTTTCCTATCATTGACGAACTTCCTCACTGCTAGGCTGATCCTGTGCAACAGCTGCTTGTAATTTTAATCACAACATGATTAGCTACTTACTCTCTCACTCCATAACTAACTTTTTTGAGATTGATTCTCCAACCATAACAATATGACATTTCACTGTCTGGATCCTTGGAGTTGTAGACCTTTCTTCTCCAATTTTTTTTCCTCCTAGGTGCTGGCATTGTTTTTCCATGTGTGGCATCTTTTGGTAAACTTTTGGCTTACCTGTCACTATAGGATCTTTGATTCTGAGGACCCACCTCTCATCTCCTCCTGACACTTTTTTTGCTGCATCTACCTCAACCCTCTTGGAGCCATCCTTAGTTGAGTCAGTCTGTTCATTGACAAAAATGTTTTACAGTGTCTTAATGGTATGAGAAAACTTCCAGACTGCAACACTTTTCAGTAAAATGACCTATACTGTACATACTATCCAGGTAGATGCAGCAGGAATAAGGGATATAACTACAGGTAACTCTGTTCCAGTTTACCTGAATATGACCTTTAAGAAAAACTTGGAATTACTTATAATTAGTGGATAATATATTTGTCAATGGCAGACTTACTGTATGTTTTCAATTTTATGATAACTGAATAAAATATTACATTTTTCCTAGTATTTTTATCCTGTACATACCACCCTGAATCAGTTAGCTTTTACTTCAGTCTTCTGTTGCACTACTCACTACATTAGACTTGAGGGCTGACTGGAGAAGGAGGTGCTGTCATCTCTGCAGCCATAGGAGTGGATGATTTTCTGATGAGCTAACACTCCACACATTATGGTTCTGAACAATGTGCTAAACAAATGTGGCATGCAACTCCATCCTGTAAGAAAAGGACACACTTTAAGGGTGAGCATACCTCTCAACTGTATAAGTTTTCACAGAATGTTCAAATTTCTGCCTCATATTTTCAGTATTTCCCCTAATATCTGTCTCTTTCTGGCAAATAGCTGAGGATTGGAGTCATTAAATAATGACAAACATTTGATTTTAAGACTTCACATCCTTCAGAAAATTTACGCTAATGCAAAACCTATTATTCTATCAACTTTCTAAGTTTGTAAGAGCAATATTTAAAATCTCTCCCTATTTGT
The DNA here is from genome assembly GCF_019279795.1 of Protopterus annectens. NCBI lineage: Eukaryota > Metazoa > Chordata > Ceratodontiformes > Protopteridae > Protopterus > Protopterus annectens. The sequence continues at coordinate 1,735,792,320 of NC_056732.1, forward strand.
CCTCCGTCATTTTAGGTTTTGTATAGATTTTTTGCTCTAAGAGATTGAGAGGTATGAGGGTGAATAATAAAAAAAAAAATCAGAATAGAACATGATAAAGCACCTGTGAAGCACAGAATTCCAGCAGTATGCCAAAATCTAGTCGCAATGCACATGCACATTTTGGCGTGACCAAGCACATGCCATGGTTATGTATGTTGTCGTACCATGACATGCTTTTACTTTGGTTCATGCAGTAACAAGTCAGACAGCAGTCCCCAAAATAGGGGAGCGGACACTGTTTGTTCATTCCCATTTCCTCTTACTTTCTTCGATAGCTGCTGGGTCACTATTCATTTCTAGGTAATCGGTTGCATAGCAAAAATTTAGCCATCTATGCCTGTAATCGGCAAATGAAATATTAACATTAATATCACCAGAGTAATTACAATATCCTGAACGTCATAGATTAATGGAGTGTTAAGTGGTAATAAATATATGCATAAGGAGTGAGCAATTACTGTGTGAGAAATTATTTTTATTTATTTATTTATTTATTTATTTATTTATTTGACATTTGTTGACTGGAATAGTATGACTGGGACAAAGCTCTTTTTCAGCAGAGGCCTGGAGAGAAAAGCACCACAGCACACATATGTATTTAAATAAAAACACAAGTTACAATAACTTTAAAATGCAAAAAAGCTAGCAAAAGAATAAAAAATAAGCATACAAGTGGCATAGACATATGACATAGTAAACAGTGAACATTCAGTATGTTGACAAGTTACAAATTATAGTTAACATAAGATAAATTTATTAGAAGTAGGTTAATATATAGTAAAATAAAAATAAAAATTTAAAAGTAAAAAAAATTAAAATTAAAGAAATATAATAATAATCTATTGTGTTGTACGTTATATAAGAAGCTTGGCATGAATATCTATCCTTCTAATACTTTGGTCTAATTATGTTCCTTGACTTTAACGTTCAGTTTCAGATTATTTTTATTTGCCCCAGTTCTCCTCCCAAATATGCATATCATTGTTTACCACTGAAGTTTAGGCAAAGAAAAAATAATAAGGAAAAAGTCCCAAATTAGGAATACTTTATAAATGCTGGTACTGTTAGCTCAGATCTTCTGAATATAATTTCCAGTTTTAGAAGGGATGGAGCTAAGGTTTGAGGGGAAAAAATCAGGGGCATCCTGATAAAATCTGTGTAGTTGAGACTGATGCTTCTCAGTAAAGATGAAGTAGATAGAGTGATTACGGCATAAATGTGTGAAGAACAGAATTGTGATTGCTTTGACACAATGATACACATGCTTCTTATGTTTTTATAAGATGCTTCCCCTTAGTGTTAAATGTGTTGTTGTCTGCTGAGCTATAGAAGGGTAGTATTTAGTAGCATTGCAAAAGTAATTGGTTAGTTATTTCTGGCACCAACATTTCAGAAACAGGGTAATTTCATTTTTATTACTTTTTTCAATATCAAGTGATCTTGCATCTTGCTCATCTACAAAGGTGTTACCAGAGTCAAAAAAGCCATGTAAGTTTGGCCTTTTCTCACATATAAATTCTCATTCCAAGATCTTTGTCTCATAGGAATATCATACCTACTGTGCGGCTATGTGATGGTATAAGTAATCATGCAGTACACTTAGTCTGCCAATCCTGTTTATCTCCAAGGAAATACCGTCTTCCAAGAGATGGACACAGTGGTGGTTAAACATTTACAAACAGAGGACTATTCAGCAGGAGGCCCTGTGTTCTGAAAGAACCACCTGGCCAACAAATTCAGTTGTAAAACAGTATGCCATGTCTTTCTTTAGTTCTAAAGGTTCTGGTGCTTAGGTGTCTATTGTTAGCCTAAGTTTGGAAATAACATTCTTTAAGTGCGGAGTTCGTTATAGATTGTTAGATTATTACATTGTACTATGCCATTTAATTTTTCAGCCCATGTAACAGTTGGCCTAGATGCTTGCATATTTGTATAGATTGCATCTTCTTCATTGTAACCAGCACCACTTGCTCCCCTAACCTGTTGTTGAAGGTACGTCATACCAAATGTCCAGTTTATTCCATTGCTATGTTATTGAGGTGTATAATAAATCAGTATTAGAATGGCACCTCACTTGCACAGTGCAATTTAACTAGTTTGCATGCTGTCTGCAATGCTACCTCCTTATCACTCAGACTTTATCCCATCACCCTTTGTCTGTTGTATGATAGACTCATCATCATTAGCAGTAGCATTCATAAATGCCACCTGAATTCTGTTTCACAGGAGTATAAGTTACACACGACAGTCATTCTGAAGAGAATGGTGGCACTCAAAATGGTGAAGAAAGTCAGAAACACAAAATCTACACCAGACATTTGTTGATGAGGATGGGAATAATTATTTTAATGATTTACCATTATTTACTATTCCTCTAGAAGGTATATTAAAGTCGGAGGCAGAGCATATGCACTAAACTATATTTTTCTAATGTCAAAATAGTCAATAAAGTGTATTAACTACTATTGTTTTGTGTGAAACATTGCATGTTGTTCAAGCTGACCAAACCTAATATGCAGATAAATCCAAGCAAATACAACATGTGACCTAATTTCTCCAGTTAGCAGCACAACCTCTAATTAAGGGAAGACATTTTGCTTTGGAAAGGGTAATGCAGTGATGTTCTTTGGCAGATGAGTTATTAACGAACTGGCAGATTTTGTTAGCTAAGGTCTGCAGAGTTTTAGAGTCTATTTTTTTTATTTGTTTGTTTTTTTGGGAGGCAGTTGCTGAGATAGTAAGGCCATATTCTAGTTATGAATGAAGACCTTTACCTATTGTTTTTCTTGCTGCTTTTTGAGGGAGAGATTTTTTTGGCCCAGAGGAGGAGTGAGTTGATTTTTTTCAATGTCCAGCTGGAGGCTGAAGATTGTTTCTAATGAGATGATAAGCTATTTGAGGGATGATAATGATGCTTCGATTGTGGTATTGCTCAAGTCAGAAATGTGGGTGCTTTTGGTTGATTGGGAAAGCTTTTGGTGTGTACCAAAATAACATATTTTTGTTTTTTGAGGAGTTAAGGTATTCCTTCCTGTTGCTATTGCATGAATGTAAATATGCATCTAGCACCTCTACCTCTTATATTGAAGTGCCATTGTGTTATACTTACCACTGTTTCTTCTAGAACCGTGCTACTATTAGAACCATTATCAAAGTGAATCTCATGTTATTATTAATGATCCAACTAGGAAACATAGTCCTACTTTGAACATATCTACCTGATTACTAAGTAGGTCTCCAAAATGTCAATTTTCTGTGCCTAATTACTTCTAAAGTAAAATTAATCAGATAATTCTAGATACATGTACCTGTGTGTGTGTATATATATATATATATATATATATATATATATATATATATATATATATATATATATATATCTATATCTAGGACTATTAACCAAAATTACGTTTCCACAAAAAGTAAATGGCCGAACACACACTAGCAAAAGTGCTTTTTACTGAAAAAGCACTTTCGCTAAAGTGTGCAAAAATAATTAAAAATAAAAAAAAAAAATTGAAAAAAAGCCACATTACTGCACCCCCCCACACCCCCCTACTTTTATATTCTCACTCCGAGATCAGACTACAGTGGGAAAAAGGGAATATTCCCTTATCCCCACTGTGCTACTATCTCACTAACAGCCATTTTCCTATGTCTTTGTCATCTTTTTAGCACACTTTCACGAAAGTGCTTTTTCAATGAAAAGCAGTTTCGCGAAAGTGTGCTTGGCCGTTTCACTTTTGGTGAAATGGCAATTCGATAAACAGTACGGATCCCATATATATATCTATATAATCTATAGAGAGAGAGAGAGAGAGAGAGAGAGAGAGATGTAACTGATTATGTGCCCAGGACTTGGCTGAAAAGGGTCGATGGGTCAACCCAGCCACACAGTTATAAAATACAAATAAAATAATATTTTGACACCTAGTTTTGTATATGAAGTATAGAACTTGAAGGGATAAAAGTATTAATTTGGTATATTTCACATCTTTTGTAAGTAACCAATAAGATGCAATATAATGTGCATTGTATACTTAGAATTACTTTCTGTGAACTAAATGCATCATCACATAATCTCATGACCTACCATACTCATGATATATAACATAGTCTATTTTTCCTGTTGTATTTTTGCAAATATTGTATTATATTGCAGTGAGAAAACTTTTTTTCTTTAAACAGCCACAAAAGTCATACTTATCTATTAGAACATTCATGGCAATGTAGTCCTTCTACCTTGTAAAAGATTGTGCTAGCTTACACAGTAGTTTGCTGCCAGAACCGGCTACATTTGATTTTTAGGATAAACGTGAGAAAGTGGTACTGTGGTAAAACGTGAGAAATTTCTGCGGTTAGTGATGCTTCTCAATTTTTGCTAAGTAAGTTCAGTTCTGCATGATGAACCCCACCAGTTATGTATAAGGATTGCTTAGTTCTGTAATGCCAGTTTCCATTAGTGTCTGCAGTACCTTAAAACTATAGAGGGAATGAATATTTGGTGGTTGGTTTGCCTTTTCCTTGGTAAGGACATGAGCATCCAGTTTTGCCAGTCTGCCATAAAAGCACTTAATTGAGTTTAACTGGATTCATATCTACCATGGGTGCAAGCAATATGTGATCACTCTGCATGTGATAGTGGTAGACAGTTGAACAAGTTTTCATTTACTGTCTGAGGAAGCCTATGCCCAGTTACATTTATTTATCATTATTTATTTACTTTGTCAACTCATTTATCTCCACTAGGCCTGCGGTAGTGAATATATCCCTATAACATTTCATAATCTGTAACAGGAATATAAGTTTTCCTCTAGCTGTCACATCACCTATCTCCAATCTTTTTCTTGATTGTGGAATGCTTAATTCATGTTTTCATTTTTGTCTCTTTCTTTATGTTTTTAGGGTCACGAAACAGATGACGTCATGAAAAGGTTATCATGCTGACTGCAATTAATTAGCATTTTAACTCTCTGCAGCAGAAGACAGGAGCTTGCTTTAATGTTTCACTTAGCATATTGTAAAATAAGGTCTAAACTCTGAATTGCTGTCATGTAACAGTGAATATAAAAGTATTTCCTTAATGAGGAAGAAAGTGCAGGAACATTTTGTATTGTAAGCAGAGGCATTATTAAAATAAAACGACTGTTATGATCGTAACCTCATTTTGTGTGCATGTGAACTGACATATTCAATAAGAGAACAGCACCAATGTTGCATTTAAAAAAGGCCTCTCATGCAAACATGTTATGTGTTGCATATCACATTTGCTCATAAAATAATGAGCCTGAACGCACACATGATAAGAATGTAATTTTCTGAAAAAATGAATTTGTCTAAAAGCATACCTTTCAACATATTACAATTGCATCTGTGAGACAGCAGACTGTAGAAATCCCAAGTAACTGCTTTCCAAATACATTTTTTTTGCAGTGCTATTAGATTTTGCTGATGCCTAACTCTTTAAGAATAAGGAGATGTGCTACATGTTGAATTCATTATAGCAATAACACACGCCTGGGTGTGGGTAATGCTGGATTTACCCACGGTTGGTGTGGTTTGGTCACGAGGGCGAAATCCAGCATTACCCACACCCAGAAGTGGGTTATTGCTATTATACAATGACATTATTTAAGAAAAAAATAATTACTTTTCTTAAATAATGGCATTGTATAATGCCTCCTTGCTGCCCTTCTGCAGCTGTCTGATATTCTGCGGCAGTTCTGATGTACTGCGCATGCATATACTTAAATAGTACATCAGAGCTGTGGGCAAAAGAAATGGAGAAAGCAAGATCTCCAGTGCTTTTTACAACCTGTCTCGCTAGACAGCTTTTTTTAAAGCTGTCTCGCTATGTTAAACCCATTTAACATAGCGAGACAGTTTTGAAAAAAGCGACAGAGAAAGCAAGATCTCCTTTGCTTTTTAAAGTGTCTCGCTATGGTTTAACATAGCGAGACAGCTTTAAAAATAAACAACGGGGATGTTCCATTGCTTTTTTTAAAGCTGTCTCGCTATGTTAAACTCGTTTAACATAGCGAGACAGGTTGTAAAAAGCAACGGAGATCTTGCATTCTCCGATGCTGTAAAGAAAAAAAAAAGAGTTATACTAATGGAAAAATTCCGAGCGACCGAACCTTTTTCCATTACTATAACTGATTTACAAATCAGCGTGCACATTTTGGAATATTAATGGGGGGTCGTTGTATAAAACTCAATAAACGTTAGCTGTCAGGCTGCTTTTATCCAGTCTTTAACTGAACTGGCTCTGTGGAAGACTTACTATGTAAAGATTATATTTGTGGTTGGGATTGAGAGTGGTTCTTGCTTTTTTTTCTAGATTTAAAATGTGTCTGGAATTGCCATTAATGATAGGGAAGAGCTAAACCTTGCATGATTATAAGATGGGTAATGTTTTTTCCCTAGGTGAGTGACTTTTCTTGACAGAAAAAAAAACAAAACCGTTCTCATTTTACTAGGTTGTCTGGAAGAAGACATCTCTCCAGAAAGAGTATGCCTTTCGATTTGTGATATATCAGTGCAGTGGGGATGCCACAGGAGGTATATTGTTAACCTAGTTCTGCATTATTGCACATGAAGGCATTGAAACTTTTAGCAAGTCAGTGAAAAAAAAGATAAAACAACAGAGAGTGAGGTGAGACAGGGAGAATAAAAATCTGTGCAGTATGTTTGTCTGTGTGAGTGTGTGTGCATATATCTGTGAGTGTGTATATGTGTGTGTTAGCTTCTGAAGACAGCTAATCTCCATCTTGATTTTGTCTACAATCTGGAAACAGCTTGCTAAATAAATTAGCCCCTGTAAGGAAATTGACTAGCTTGGAGATTCAGAACGAAACTCAACACTAGTGAGATATGAGTGGTAAAAAGAAACATTTTGCATGACGTGGCAATTTGCGATTCAAAGACACATTAATTACAATGAGGAAGGACTACATTATTTGCGAATTTGTTTGTCTCTGAAGTATTCATAATGACATTTACTGCAGGTCAGCGCTTTAAGTCATGATATGCAGAGTACACCTGGTGTCTAGTGCTCACCCTCAGTAATGTTGCAGGATTTGCTTGTTAGTCTAAGAGAGTGTGCAGGTATGACAGCCCCCACCCCACCCACACACATACATTAGGACATTCACACATTCATGCTTACCATACACATACATGTACACACACACACACACACACACACACACACACACACACACACACACACACACACACACACACACACACACACACACACACACACACACACACACACACACACACACACACACACACACACACACACACACACACACACACACACACACGTACACACACCCCTACCTAACTTACCCTCTCACTACTCCTTATACTGTGATCTTCTAGGCAGACATACACTCATATATTAAGCCACACACCTACACACATGATCATATACCACCCTAACATAACCTGTCTGGTAAATTTCCCAGCACTAGCTTGTACTGTAATGGGTAAACACAACTGTTTGGTTGTGTTCTTTAGCACAAACAGCCAGGGTTGGCCATGTTACTTTATGAAGCTGAGTGGTTCTTTGAATCAGTCAGTTTGCACATGCCTTACCCAAGCATTTCTGGGCAGAACACATGGCTAATTGGCATATGCCCCTCCGTTGCAATGCCTCATTAATGCATCATTGTCTACTCGACAGAGGCACTGGGAACTAAGATCGGGTGGAACAATGCCAGGATAATCCTATGGGCTAGGCTTGTAAAGGCTTCAGGGCCATTAGCCTAGTACACACCTATGAACCTATTTAGCATTACAGTGGAGACAGGCTGTTGCTGTGCTGCATGTCTTTGTGCTAAAGCTCTGTGGCAGTGCTGTCCCTGATAGCGTAACCTTTCTGAATTCGGCCCACTGTAACTTAACAGATGTAATCCTAATCATTAGGTTCTAATGTGGATTATGGACAGTTATTCTGTAGGTATAAGAAGTAAAGTTTTAGCATTACTAACTTTTTATGAATTCTGACTTTGGTATCAAAGGCTTAAGTTCTATCCATACTAAGACTGGATGCAGGCAATGTGTAATAAATAAATGACATCACTTTGCCATTCCACTTTTCAGAGCATCCTTTAAACTGTCTCAGGCTATAATTCATAAAAGTATTGCCAAGTAGCATACATTTTACTGCTCAGATATACAGAGTTTTGCTGGTTATCAGTTATATGACTCATAGACATTCACATGCTGCATCACATTAGCAGCTCATATGCATCACTATAAATTACTGAGGGTGGAACTAATCTGTTCAAGCACATAGTGCAGTCATCCACAAAGATACACACATAGTCACAATTTTCAAACAGACAGACAGACATAGATACTTACACACGAGCGAGCATGCGTACATGCACACACACACACACACACACACACACACACACACACACACACACACGCAAACACACAGAGTCTGCATAAAACTACTTAATCAAGAGGGTATCTAAACAGGGAAAAACAAAGAGCAGAGTTGCTGTGTTCCATTCAGCTCTGCTCTAATCAGCTTCCCTGCTCAGACAGTAGCATAGAATAGAATGAATGTATAAGGCTAACTGCCACAGACAATTCTGCACCTTCTGCATTGATATAGTATGCAAGACTGCAGACAGAGCAGTGTAACTGAAAGAGCACAAACCTGATTTGCACAGGTTATGCCCACAGATTGCCACAATTGGCTTTCTCTGAATTGCTTTTCTCTTTCATATGATGAAATATACACATGCACAGCTTTGTTTAGTCTGCAGTTTTTCCCTCATGGTTATTCAGAGGGCATCTCTGACAATTGGTCAGATCTAACTACTACCGGGGATTTACAGAAGCACAACCAGTGGTATAAGGATGGTGCTATATTTGTTGTCTAATGCTCTGTCTTTTAGTTCTGGACACCCTGAAGTAACAGGCTAGAATTAACAACATTGACTAAATCCTGCCTTTTGAGATAGAAGAAGTAGTGCACAAATTCTCAGTGGTACTGTACAACTCAACAACACCTGGAGCTCTCACTGTGGGAACTAGGGCTGTGTGCATATATCCCACACTAGTCTATATGCCAAAGCGCATCATTACGTCAGACACATCTTCTGATATTCTGACATTGTGTAACACATGTAACATTGATTCTTTTAAATATTATTTAGGCTTATTTTATAGTTTGTGATGGTATAAATAAAGACATGAAATATTTCACTTATTGTTGTTTCCATGGATTGTAAACAAAACTGACATTATTGTTAGCCTGTCTACACCAGACCTAGTCAGTTTCTGATGGATATCGGTGACAACTGGTCAAATCTACTGCTGTGATGCTCACCAAGTGCTACCACAGTGAAAACCTTGTGCTCTTGATTTGCTTTGTACTTCAAAGTGAGGTATACTTTTTCGTTTTAAAACTTTGTCAGGAAGCCTTTGCTGTTCTGCTTACTTTTAACCTTCCTTGTTCATCCCTCAGTTGCAAAAGTCATTCATTTTTCTTACTGACTGACAAAACGTGGCACAATATACCTGCATAGGTACATGACTAGCCCACAATAACAGCTTTTTTATTGTCCTCACTTTTCGCTGAATCTCAGTGGTAATGCTTTCAGCTGTTACTCAATTTATTATCATGCAGGAGGGAACCTTTAGTTATTCCTGATGCTTGTTGTTAATTCTTATTTTTTATAACGGTACCTGTAACTGTAAATGCACGGTGTCAATCAATGTTAGTGCTAACATCTGGTTGTGACTCAAAAAAGATTGTTTTATCCAATTCACTTATTTGTAAAATAATGATTTAAGGTACCTCCAGCAATGTAGCCATTTGATGCAAATGCATCATAGAACTCACTACTAGCCATATTTTTCCATCATTAAGAAATGTGCAGAATCGGAACCTGTGATGCTAAGGTAAGCATATCTTTAACCCTTCATCAGTAGATAAAACTATCCCTCCTCTAAGCATTCCAAGGTCTGCTTAAAATGTTTAATTAAATGTATTTTTATTTACCTAAATTGCTAGATTTTTTATTCTTAGTTAAACTACAGATAAAAACTCATTAAGTCAAAGTGTAAATATGTTGTTACATGTGGATGCAATACAGCCTGCAAACATTACCAAAGTTTGACTATAGAAAAAACATGAATGAAAAAAAGTGCCTGAATGGATCTACAGAGCTAGAATGAGATGAAGGGTTAAATGGAAACATATACAAATATACATCAAGGTTCAAGGATCAGAGACTCAAACAGAATTGTTTTAATGTACATTTATTTGGATAAACAGATGAGCAGTTCACTTTAGTTCAAAGAATAAAAGTAAGCTTGCATGAGAGACTTTGGAAAAGGTTCACTTTTTGTATACACATTATACAAGGGCAAAGACAAAACAGATTTTTTTCTGTGTGTTTTGAATACCTTTTGTTTTCCTCTGACAATGAGAAGCAAGCAGAAGTTAAGAAAAGACAGAAAGAAAAATAGATTTATGAGAAGGGAAAAGCACTATCTGTTTCTTTAATCAGGTTGGCTAATCTGCTGATCTCATAAGCCTGTCTAATGTTTACTAAAAATACCATTATTTTTTCCATAGCCCCCTTTACAATTAAGTTCACATCCAGTCCTTTTATGGTCAAAGTCAGATTCCAGGCACAGAACTTCAGACAGCAGGAATCCTCACACTGGAGGATTGCCAGAGAGAAACCTTTCCTCTGCGGTTTTTGCTGGGATGAATTATAATGCCATGAAAAGACATTTCTTGAATGCATTTCAGGTTTGGAACAACACAATTAAAAATGCACTAACTTGTAGAAAAAGTACCCTTTTTAATGGGGTGCTTTTTCTCTGTGCATAATGAAAGTACCAAATGACTGACATTTACTGTACTTCATTTTTGTAAAAAATTATTAAAGAGGCGACATTCTTCAGAAATAAATATTCTGTTTCTAAAAGGGCCACAATTAGTGATAGAAATGGATACATTCCAGAACATTTATATAAGTAACCTGGAATCACAGAGGAAAAATGAAAGTGCAGCATGGGAGTTGTGGAGTTTGTACCATATTCAGCATATACATGGAAGAGTAAAGGGATGAGAAGACAGACAGCGTAGCACACATGGGGGTACTACTGGTAATTGTGCGGTGCTTCATCAATACTCTATACATTACAGGAAAAATAGTGCAAGCTCCTCTAGTCTGTATTTCAGTGCTTTTGGTCTTGCTGTGTCACAGGTGTCATTTATTTATCTAATATTTGTTAACTGGGATAGTCCAACTGGGTGATAAGCCCATTTTCAGCGGAGTCCCAGGGAGAAAAGCTCCACAGACAGATTTTATAAGATTTGGACAAGAACAAAACAGAAATTATGAACATCATAAGAATTCTACATAATATGGAAACATATTATAAACATCATGAGAATTATAAGCATCATTGGTGCATTACTAAACACAGTAAAAATTAGATTAAATCTATTTAAAAGAAGTAGACTATGGTGAGGAAAATAGACAGAGGAGGTAAAACACTAGCTAGAAACCAAGAAAGGAGGGGGTAGAGGCTAGAAGAGGAAGAGGTGAATGGACAGGAAAGGTGAGGATGAGGCTAGGGGGAGAGGAAAGGTAGGGGATAAATGTAAGGTAGGAAGAAAGAAAGGAGAGAAAAAGGCAGGAATAAGATATAACGCAAGTGTGTGAAAATATAAAGGAAATGTTTGGATGGAGAGGAGGAGGAGAAGAGGAAGAGAGTTAGTAAGTGGGTAGATTATAGAGGATGAAGAGTGCCAAATAGAGGTAAGAAGAGGTTAGCCAGGTCCAGTACATGGACAGTGCCAATTGGTCATTAGCAACACTCTTAGTTGTTTTTTGAAGTGTGTTGGGTCAGTAGTAGTTAAAATACTCTGGGGGTAGATAGAATTATATGCTTTCAGTTTTGTCTTTGCAACACTAAGAGAACAGGGAAGAAGAAATGAGGCAACTCAAATTTTCCCTATTATTAACATTTATGCAAACCCAGATTTACATGGATATCGCTATAGATATAGATATAGATATCTAGCCATATAGATAAATAGATATGGATAGATGCAGATATAGCTACAGATAGATAGATAGATAGATAGATAGATAGATAGATAGATAGATAGATAGATAGATAGATAGATAGATAGACAGATAGATAGATATGCAATTAATGTTAGTGAATCGGACACAGAAACATATAAATAGGCATACAATCAAGCAAAGCAGGCAGTCATATATAAAAACAAAATCCAGAACTTGAAAAGTAACAAAAGGAAGTGAAGGCATAAATAGGTATGAGCATAGGTTCATAGGTTCATAGGTTCATAGGTTCATACTAGGCTATCTGCCCAAGGGCATTTATAAGCCTAGCCCATAGTTATGTGGCTTTCGCCACCCCTTTAGTTTGAATAAAAACTATGCCTATCATTTTGCTGTGCCTCTGTCAAGCAGTGACGCTGAAGTAATCCCTGGGGTATATCTGCAATCTCCCATCCATTGGTCAAGCATGTATGTTTTGTTTATTTATTTTTGTTACTCTTGGAGGTAATGCTGTTGTTACACTGTGATATGCTTTCCTGTGATGTTCATAGGTGAATACTATGCTAATTGCACAAGAGCCTTTATAAGTCTAGCCAATAATACCCAGGATATAACAATATTATATCTTATTTACTCAGATATGGGCTGGGTAGTGGGTCTTTTGGTGTTGGAATCCTGAGTCATTTTACAGACTGCTTCTATTCATAAGGGACATGGGCAGTACACCAGGAGTGAATTTATGGTTCCCTATCCATTTATTCAAATTCTTTTTGAAGAGAGTGAGTAACAGGCTTTTGGTTTATGAAGATGGGAAGTTTACTCCATGGATGAGGTAGCCTATGGGATACGAATCTGTCTCTCCAGCAAGTTCTGTTAGTAAAAATAAGGTTCAGGTCCATGGAACACATACTCCTTCTATAATGTTTCTTGAGAATATGTAGCATTTTTATCAGGGCATGATCAGAGAATGCCCATTTGGTCAGGCATAATTTCCCTCTCAATAAATTATATGAGACTCACTAAAGGGATAGTCAATCTGCATAAGGCATGTCTTACGCTTTGTATTTTTTTAGTGAGAAACCTCTGGGGCTGCTCCATTTGGTGTAAGTGTCTGGTTAGGTACATGCAGACTGGACCATTGTACTCAATAATGGGTCTGATGAGGGCCGAGTACAGTGGCATTATGACTTCTTTTGATCTTGATGCCATGCCTTTACTTATAAGTTGAGCCACACAAAAGGATTTCCTCACTACTGTAGCTACCTTGTGATCAAAGTTTAGTTTACTATCTATCTATGGACGGCGCAGCTGTGCAGTGGTAGCCTTGTCACCTCACAGCAAGAGGTTCCCTGTTCGATTCTTGGCTGGCGTGCCTTCTGTGTGGAGTCTACATGTCTGCCCTGCATTCGTGTGGGTTTACTCTGGGTGTTTCCGTTTCCTCCCACGTTTCAAAGACATGCATCTGGAGCATTTCTCTCTGGGCCTCTGCTGAAAATTGGCTTCATTCCAAGTCAGACTTTCCCGGTAAACAAATGTTAATTAAACAGATATCTGTGTTCCTACGTCCCTCACCACTGGGTATACTTTTAGGGGTGTGCTATCAATATTATAATTTGCAGGGATATCTCATTTTCCAAAGGGTATGATTACACATTTTTTAGCATTTAGTCTCAGACCATGGTTTTGGCACCAGTCATTTGTCATTTTTAGGCCTGTTTGTAGAATGTAAACATTATTTGGGGATTCAGTGATTGCTCCTAACTTACAATCATTAGCAAACTTGGTGAGCCAGAAGCCCCTGACATTGACCTTCACTTCAGAGAAGTATATACCAAACAGGAGGGGTTCTAACACTGAGTCCTGTGAGATAACTCTAGTAACAGTTTTCTTATCGGAAGTCGATTTACCTATCTGGACATGTATCCTACTAGTGAGGCAGTTGTTTATCCATCTAGTGATGTAAAGGTTTATGCCTATGATCCACAAGTGGGAGATTAAGCTTTGGCCAGGTGTGTGCTGTTTTATCCTTATCCATGGCTCTGGTGACTTTCCCTTTGACAAAGCCAAATTAGGTCTAGTCCAGTTTTTGGAGAGCTCCTATGTAATTATTGATCAGGTCCATGATAATTCTCTCCATAGCCTTGCAGATAAGACTGGCCAGGCTTATGGGTCTGTAGTTCCCTGGGTCAGTTGACAAGCCCCCTTTGTACAGAGGGACAACTGTTGCAGTCCTCAATTCCTCTGGAGGAACACCTGTCTGGAGGTGGTAGTTAAAGACTACTTCTAGTAGCCCTATAGATTCTATTTTAAGCTATTTAAGAAGCTTCCTAGAATGTTGTCAGGACTCATGGAGGCTGTGTTTTTGGCTTTAGCGAGTGCAGTAAGGACCTGTTTCCTCATAATGACTGGTAGGGGATGATTGCAGGTATTTCTTTGGGTGTGGTAGAAGGTGATGGAGGGAGAAGTTTGAATTGAACTCATCAAAAAGCAGGTTTGCTATAGTTTCAGGCTGGGTGTAAGTGTTGACATTCATGATTAACTCGGCACATTGTTGTGAGTTTCCCCTGAGGTTATGAACATAATTAAAAAAAGCCTTATGTTTAACTTTCACCTGGGAAGCTATCTTTGCCTCATTGTTTGCTTTGGCAGATTTGACCAGCTCTCTAATTTGTTTGTTTAGACTGGCGAGAGTCTTTTTGCACTGATTTGCTGTTCCTTCTTGGCTTTGGAGACAACTGTTTCCCTTTTGTTGAATAGCCTATTTATGCTAGGGGTCCACCAGGGTGGTTTATTTTTGCCAGTAATCATAGGTTTGACTTGGACAGGTGTGCTTCCTCTATGCAGCTATGAATGTGGTTACACAGTACTTTTGTGTACAGCCAGACTAGCCTTCATGTCATCTGGGTTCAGAGGGGCTTGAAAGTTTAATAAGCTGCCACTTAGTTTGAAGTATTTGGCCTTAGCAAAGTTCTTAACAGGTTTTGAGTTTGATCGGTGTTATAGGTTAGTATTAATACTAAAGGAGATCATTTTGTGCTAAGATCTTACCAGGGAAGAGTTAATGCATGAGAGGGAGCAGCATTCCCCCATGTTTGTGAGTACTAGGTCTAGGATTTTTGTACCCCTAACTAGTAGCTCCAGGGTGTTTGTGTAGATGAAGTCGAAAAACCTATGAGCAAATGAATTATGGGTCATATAAGTCTCCCAGTTTATGAAGGGGTAGTTGAAGTCACCCATAAGTATGGCATTAGCCTGAATGTTAAGAGATTCCAATAGGTTTAGGCAGGTGGTATGGTTTTTCACACTCATGTTAGGGGACCTGTAACTAGCAAGGATATGATAGGGGGTTGCACCTAGGGTTAGTTGGGCATGGAGCAGCTCAAGTGAGTCACGTTGTAGGACCAATCCAGCAGTACAATTGTCTTTTAAAAACAATGAGACATCTGCATCCTTAGTCTTATCTACTCCATGTACTACCTATTTAAAAAAAAAGACGAAATGTTTTACTGACTTTGAAAATAAGTAAAGCACTTAACAAGTGCTGTCACATAGACAGGAAGTAAGGAAAAAGTTGGGAGCATTTTTTTAAATACTGCAATAATTTAAATGAGTTGCTTACAGACTGACATCTGTAAAAGTCTGCAGATGTATGAATAAAAATATTCATGGATGTTGAGGGTGAAGGAATGTGCCTTCCCTGATACCAGACTGTATAAACACTTAGGTTGTGTGTAGCATTTGTTACTCACCTATGAAAGCTCTGTTACGGTTAGCACAAGCATGGCTCTCCATGCACTACAGCGACATTTGATGAGGTCTCACTGCACAGGGATCACAGAATAAAATATGAAATGTTGTACTGAGCATTTCAAACTAGATTAGATACTTAAAAAGGCAAAATGTATGTTGTTTACAGTGAAGAAGGGATCATGTATTTCAAGACAGACTTTTAAAATGATGATGCAATTAGAAAAACCTGATCACATGATGACTCACTTTCAGTCATATTGGTGAGCTCTTGTTATATGTTTCTGCTAACCTATTTCTCTCTAATCCTTGCATCATATTATTTGTTTCCTTGCCCTTATGTGAACATACAAGACCATTACAGCTGATTAAAATCAGATTTGTCAAAAAAGTGATTAGGTTATCATTACAGGTCAAGCAAAGTAGTCTAAATGATTGGATGGGTTGACTTATACCAGGGTTATCATGTACAACTTTGTATTATTTGGAAGATGGACACTATTATGTACTTGTTGAGGGTGGCAAGAACATTTAAATGTGTTTTCTTAATAGTATAAATGTCTAGGCCTTTATGGTCTCTGTGATCACTTGCCTGGTACTGTTCCTATGCTACTATGAATCTTTCTAGCCACAAGTTTTGATCAGTAAAATATGTTTCTCCATGAAGGGGATGACTCTATGCCCCTGAACTTGCACATTGATCTCAGAGGTTGTGCCATCTTTGGGTGGCTGGTATTTCATTGTGGGTACATCTAACTGAAGGAATCAGTGAGGAGGACCTCAATAATCCCACTTTGTCAGAGCTTACACCAGATTGTTATGCTTCCAATTACTTTTATCTCCAAAGCAGTACCAATTATGTATAAATTCAAGTTGCCCAAGTTAAGCCTAAAGCTTACTACATTCTTATCTTGCTAGAAGTGACACTGTAAATACACTCTAGTTAATAGTATTGCTGTTGCTGTAATGCTGACATATCTGTGATATCTGATTTAAACTTTTGTGAAAAGGTTTTGTTTTATTTGGTTTATTGTAGGGGAAATGTGGTAGCTGTAATTTCAGAGTTGTTTATGCTGGCTTTAAGCCACATTTCAGTTATAATGAAAATACCAGGCCCATGTTAGGTAATCCAGACAAGTCGTTAGTAGTTTTATATATAGTTATATAATTTATTTTAATAGTCAGTAAAGTGGAAGCTAAATGTCTGTCTGCTTAACAAAAAGGTGGACAACTATGGTAGTTAGTGCAGAGGATTAAAGGTATTTCAGAGCCAAGGGTACATACTTTGAATCTTTCCACCTTCATCTGCTTATCTTGTGACCTTGAGCAAGTTACTTAACCGACAATGCTTTGGCGCAATTAGCAATTAGGAATCTGGGCTAGGCTCATCAATCATCTCCTTGGCTGCATGTCCAACAACTCCTAATGAAACTAAGTAATATTTGTTCAGTTTCTGTTCTGTTCTGTAATTGAAGAATGCATATGTAGCCAAATACGTCAATAAAATAATTTATGCTTGTTGAATTTTTTGCTTATAATACAGAGATTTATAGGTTTATTTTGCAGAAATACATGAATAGGTTACATTGCATAGTAATGCTGAAACAAACTTTGCTGTTTATGTTTTGTTGATCGTGTACACTAAACATGCCCACCCAGTTACCACCTCCTGGTTTTCTATCAGGTGTTTCATCACTGAGGTGCTTAGGTCTTGCATATTTGAGTATGCTGGCCTTTATGCATTGCATCTTGACTCTTGTTTAATTTTTATGTGTTTTAGTGATGTATGGAGGCAAGATGTTTACCATTTAATTCTTAATCTGAGATCTCAACATCACAGGGAAAGGGCAGGACATGTGCATTTTATATTTTTACTAGTCATTCTTTTCATAGCTGGAGTGACCTCAGCGTGAGGGTAATAAAGTAAGGGTAACTGGGGTGTTGAGGGCTTATCCCTTGACTAATTCTGATTTGCTTTTGATGAACACTACAGCACTTCTTTCCATACGAGTACTTCTGTTTAGCTGGTGCACATACGTAACAGAAGACATTCTGAGGAATCAAAGGAGAGCTTTGTCATTATTTAAAACCAGCCTGGCTTTTTTAATGTCATAACCCTCATTGCTAGTTTTATATATAAACATATATGTGTGTGTGTGTGTATGTAATTACGAGACTAATGACCCCAGGAGACCTTTTCTAAGCCTAGCCATGTTTCCTAAATGTGAGAATCAAAACCTGAACCTTGTGTCTGGAAGGTAAATACTTTAACCATTATGTCAACCCCAACAATTTGTATTAGAAGAAAAAGAACTAAGATTCCCTTTACCAAGCCTCCATTAAACTTGTAGAAAACGATATTGAGAGTGCACAAAATAAATCACATTAAAACCATATCATTTTATGAAATTCTTAGAAATTAAAGAGATTATGATTAATTGTGAATACTCTGAACTTTTGAACTTAAATCAGTATGCAAGTCAGCTGTTTTTATGCTAATACCACTTATTCATTGAATGCACAGAGTCAGTCCAATTACTGGCATCTAGTCTCTCTCTGCGCTGTTGTTTTCCAGGTAAGTTACTTCTTATACTGTGTACAAAGAGTGGGTAACAGAATACTGTCCTTTTGTAGGACTAATGTATGCCATTATGTATCAGCAAAATATATAGACTCATGCAGTAGTTTAACCAGCTCAACATGGAATTTTAGAAAAATAAATAGCAAAGAAGAAATATTTTAGCAGAGAAAAAGGAAGACATAGCAAAGATTCTTGGAAATGCACTGCAGCTTTCAGAGTGTACATGTTTTTGGATGGCATTCATTTTCTATATTAAAAAAAACCCCTTAAAAATAAATACATTCATTCGTTAATTCGTTCATTCATTCTAACATATTTCTTTGCACAAAACAATTAAATTATTAAAAAAAAGATATCCAATGGTGTGCATGATATGCACCTGGTTATACTCTAGGATACCAAACTGAAAACATGATGGTACACTGATTAACTAAAACTTAGGCACACAAAGTGATTCCCCGTTACCATTTTATTTTTTATAGCCACTCAATGGTGAACATTGGCTCTAGATGATGATGTGACACTCCAACCCCATGTGTAAAAAATGGGAAAAGGGGGTTGTGGATGTATGTATGCATGGATGGATGGATAATATATGATAGGCTTAGCGTTCAGTGACTAATGCCACCTAAATTCATTTTCAGATTCATGAATGGGAAGACAGTAAATGAATTCTAGAGGTCCATAATAATGGATTTATAGATCTTCACATGCATATATGCATTCATGCATGATGGATATAAATCTTGTAGAGACAAATATTTACATAATGAAACTGTTACAGGTGGTTAATGGGTACTAAGCAATGAAGACAGTATCCTTTAGATTAAGTTTGACTGTCTTAGTGGCATGAATTGCTATATAACTTTAGCTATCTGTTAAAGGTTCACATGGTTTCATATGTCACCTTAATATCTATGATTATCCAAAAAATATCCTACATGTAGGCCATCAAGAAAGTTGTCAGACTGCTGATTTTTTTATCTCAGTAGGGTTGTAGTAGATTTCCACCAGGTGTTGTGTAACATCAGTGGTTCCACGTAGAGTTATGTATCTCTCCTGCCATGGTAGATGCTGCAAAACTCATGTTATTAGGTTGGGCACAATGTATCTATTCTCAAAGTGATATAGCTTAAATAATCTTTTATTGAATGAGATGTACTGCAGTTTCAGCTTTAAAAATATGTGCATTTCCTATAGTTTTTGGTTCTTTATTTCACTGTTTTTTTTTCTTTTTTTTTAACATCTAGTTTTTTACTACAGAAAAAGTATTAAATCCAGAAATATGCATTTTCTATGGTGCAGGTGGTTGAGGGCTATAATTATGGGCAAGGGGTACATTTTGGATGCTGACATACAAACTGGAGCATGTTTTCTAAAAATGTGACTATGCTCACGCACAACAACATTACCATCCAGATGCTGTGTGCCTGCATTGCCTTCAGACTGCTACTGATCATATTGTGGCACAGGAGATGGACATACCTGGTAAAGAAACTTACCTTCCAATCTCTGCATTTGGATGGGTGCTACTTTTTCTGATCACTTCACTGGATTGTGGGGTGCAGTTTATTTTCTTTCTCCATGTTTATTGCCTCAAAAATATGTATAGGGGTGCTGTCTGTTCCTGACACAACTATACATGGAATCCAACAAATGGAATTATGTCTGATGTCAAACAGCATGAGACTACAGCAAATATGTTTAATTCAAATGCAATTGTAACAGATATCTTTGTCTATCTGCACTTTGTAGTTTTCACACATTAACTTTGCATACCAATGTAATATTAAATGTAGTAATAAAAACTAAAATGCTACCATTTCCTAAGTATGTGCAGTAAATAGGCAAATGTGTTCACAGAGCTGTATTGATTCTTTCCTCTCCCTGCTACTGCACAAGATATAGCAAACTGCTTTACTTAGTCACAAGCTGGATAAAATATTTTTTTCTCAAAGAAGCAGTCTTTTGTAATCAGGTCAAGGAAAAATAAATGTATATTTTTTCTATGAACTTTCATATCACTTTGTTAAATCATTATAAAGTATAGGTAAAATGAAATGTCTTACTTCTCCTAAGTTGCCACTGTAAAGTGAGTGAAACAAGCATTTTTCAACATTTCTGTTATCCCTTCCCTTGAAATTTGGGATTGCCTTTTAGCTTTAATAGCATTTTGTAACTTATTTGGTCATCAGTGGGTCAGCCAACTGAAAGATGTTCTGTCTTGTTAACTATACCATGTTGTTATTTATGGGAGTATTCATGCAATTTCCCTTCCATAGATGCATTCCTGAATAATTGTGCCTTTACATGCTATTTGGTGGTTAGCAGCTGTTTGGTGTTAGAAACTAAAAGGCTTTGAATAATTATTACTCCCATATGGAATCTTAGATCTGTGCCATATAAAGACATTATAGTGGGAACTACAGTTTTTATTGACCTGATAGTTTATGTTTCAGTTTGTTTATCTTTGTAATAATTTCTCCTGAATATATCAGCTATGAGACATACATTTCACTTTGGTTTGGGCCCTACTTTTTCTAGATCCAGACCATTAAATGAGTTTGTAGTTCTACTTGGGTTTGAAACTGTGACCATCTACTTCATGTCTCAGCTATTTGAGTAATTAAGTTGACTGATCTTGCAATGGCTGTCATTAATTTTATTCAGTAATTCTGAGCTGGGAGTTTAACTCCTGTCTGGAGTATAGTAATTGTAAAGTGATGAACTTACTGCAAAAACTGCAGGAAAATTATTTTTCTAACTCTTTTTACATTCTACTATAATACTTAAATCTTCAAAACAGAATGGCAACATATTTTCCTACAATTTGTGGTTGACAGAAAAGTCCACAGAGCACAGTAAAGCACACAGGAAGGTAAGAGCAAAATGTACTACTGTGTTACTGTGTGAGCATTATTTTATTTATTTCTTATTAAGATACTGCAGTTACTTTGATGGGGGATTCCAGTGTTAGCTGAAAAGCTGAGTGCATTTATTTTTTATCATTTTTAAACATTTGACTAAAAAACTGGGACAGCCTTCTTGTTTGTCTTCAATGTAAATGGAAGTGCTAAATCTGTCAAAATGTCAAATTAGGCCCTATAGCACCATATCTCCCATCTACTCTCTCATGACGTTGATCAGGGAATCCGTAGGTAAGAGTAGAGCTCAGACAAAGAAAAACTCCTTTTAAAACTGAAGAGCAATCATTTGCTGGGAAATGCAGTTAAACAAAATATACTTGGCAGTGTAGGTTGTGGGTCAAGCAGGACAATAATCTTCCTGCTTTACTTTCGTGCTTTCTATTCCCTGTATTACTTATCTAGCCTGGATTGTATCTCACAATGGTCAGCTGTTTGCAGCACATAATATAGCTCTCAACTTATTTGCTGAAGAGTCAGGGACACAGCCAAAAATAATGAGAGTTAAAGGCCAAGATTCAGCGCAATTTTAGGATATTACTCTAATTCACTTACAAAGTTAATAAAACAACAGGTTGACATCAGTATACATTTTTTAACAATAAGAAATATGAAGCTCAAATGTCTGGCATCACTGACTGTTTGACTGTAATTGTAAGTGACTTACCAGAAAATCAAATGTTTTACAAAAGGTAAGGAAAATTTCTGGGGCAAAAATCAAGGACAAGTTGAAAGTTATATGAGCCATGTTGTCAAACATAAAATTAAATTAATGTATAAAAGGGCACAAACTGATCATAATGTGAAAAAAAAACATTCTTTTTTAATGGTTATGGAAAAAAATTTTGGCTGAAACTAAAACTAAATCCAAAGAGGGAAAAGCTTAATCAACTGCAGGAAAAAGAGATCTAAATAACACATTTTTTCTTAGATTCTTTGCAGTTGTAGGATGAGATGTACACTGGATAGAGACTAAAGCTGGGATATAATTGGAACAGGATGGGTTGTAGGACAGAGGATGAATTTCCTAATGAACAGCTAAAAGTGATATATTTCATCAATAACATTAGACCAGTGCTTATTTAGTACATTAAAAATAATAA